>NW_021703775.1:81878686-81907601 GCF_005190385.1 Monodon monoceros
GGCCGGCCGGGCGCGGGGCGGGGCGGCGCGGAGGGCCGGGCCACCAATCCGCGCGCTCGCCGCCGCCGCAGCCGCCGGGAAGCTGAGCCTGCAGGAAGGAAGGCGGCGCGCGCTCCGGCTCGTCGAGCCGCTCGCCCGCCGCCGCCGCGCGCCGCATTGTCTCGGCGTTCTGGCCCCCGCCGCGCGCCGGGGTTCCAGGGCGCGGCCCGCCGGGCCGGCGGGTCAGACGGGGCCGCGTCCGAGCTTCCCGTCACTCACTCCCACCCCGGGTCCGCGAGCGCGCGCAGGGTGCGCTTGACACCTCCCGAGCCGAGCCACCGTTCCCCCCTCTCGTCCCCGCCCCACCCCCGGTCGTGGAACCCTTCTTGGTATCCCCCATAAACCGCCGGGAATGCCCGTCCGGGCGCGGGAGAAGGTGTGAGGAGCTCGCCCCCTGCAGGACCATGCGCGCCGCTTGGCAGATGCCTCTCGCACCCCGCCCGGCAGCCCCCGCCCGCCAGCTTGGGATTCGATGACAGCCACGAGAAATGACCATAGAGTGAGTGCTTTTCTGCCATCCAATCCTCACGACCTTGTGAGGCAAGTAAAGAGATGGTTATGTATTTTACATAGAAGGAAGGCAAACGATGCTCCCGAGAGAAACTGAGTGGCCCAGTGGGCTTCATATCCAAGTCGGAGCGCTTCCGAGGGCTTAACAGGACCCCTGGTCAGTGTCCCAGTCGTGTTTCCTATGCATTTTCCCTAAAATCCTCGGTCGTTCTCGGTTGGTTGGAAACAGTTTCAGGGTACTAGGCCAGGATCCACTCTGGGCAGATAAGAATACGCTGAAATGGTACTCCTGTAGGAAGTGGAAGGGACCCAGGGAGTGTGAGAGAACCAGGAGAACGTGCAACAAGAGAAGGCAAAGTTCATATATAACTGGCCCAGTAAAGAGTTTGAGTTAAAACAGATTTTCATTGAACGTCTTAAGGAAACTCTCATAATTATTTTTAAAAATCCAGCTTGCCAGGGGGAAAGAGGGTGAGGGATAAATTGGGAGACTGGGGTTAACATAAACACACTACTCTATAGAAAATAGGTAACTAACAAGGACCTACTGTGGAGCACAGGGAACTCTTCTCAATACTCTGTAATGACCTACGTGGGAAAATATTCTAAAACAGAGTGGATATATGTATAACTGATTCACTTTGATGTACAGCAGAAACTAACACAACGTTGTAAATCAACTATACTCTAATAAAAAATTTTTTTAAATCCAGAAGTTCTGAAGACACTGGTCCAATAAAATCACACCCCATAACTCTACACCAGGCATGTGGCATGGTTTCTGTAGCTGCCAGCAATAAACCCAAGAGAAACTTTACAAAAACCTTTTGTGCATCTGAAAAGGAGGAAGTGTGAGAGACGTTGGAAATTCAATATGTGAGACAAAGCAGTCTCCTGACACTGAAGGACAGTGGACCAATCTTTTTTAAGCTCCCTTGTAAGAATTTGCTATATGAGGTGGCAGCATGGGTCAGACATTATGTATGGCCTTTGGTATTTTAGTAACATTGCCTATGAAATTTTGCTTTCTGAAATAACTGTATTAGTGGATAGCTTTTATAACTGCACTAGGCAATAAGTTACCGTTGTTAAAACTGTAGCATCTCTGCTTCTATCTTCCCTGTATGTTTTTTCACCCTTTCGGTGTCTTTGGTGGTTTCCTCTATTTGCAGCTTTCTACAATTCAAGTCCTATAGATAATACTTATATTAATGCACCCTTTCCTACACCAGGCAGATTCTCTTCCCTCCTAGGTAGTTTTCTAGCTACGGTTTTGTTCTTCTTCTTATCTCGGGTAAGTTTTCAAGTCTTGATTTTTAGAGGACTAGTATCTATCAGGCTATGGATTTAAGAATTTAAGAAGAGAAAGTAGTGTTTTTCCTTGACATCTAGTACAGCATTAACCAGACTGATCCAGACTTCTTCTACAAGGACCAAGTGAAGCTTCATGTTCTTTATTCTCTTTATGTGCAGTTACTGTCTTTTTTTTTTTGTAGTTTAATAGTATTTTTACAGAAACCTTTGGTAGCCACAAAAATAAAATTGCAAAGCTGCATTGCGTTATACAAGTAGATGCAAAGGTTAGTGGAAAGCAAGTCATCACCAAGTCCACTGCAAAGAGAACATCTGTGATAGAACACCAAAGCAATTTATTCATCCAGCCATCACTGAGAATCTCAAAAAACCTTGCATAGCACAAAAGCCTGTGATTAAAGCAAGATCAGAATAAAACGTAGCTAATGGGTCTCTGAGATTAATATAATGAGAATGAGTAGTTTCCAACAAATAATAATAAAACAAAAGTTGAATGTGGATCAAGAAAACATTATAAACACACACTTTTGTTTTTTTTGGATTCATGAAGAAAAGAAGAACATGATGGGAAAACCATTATAGGTCTATATACCCCTTTACCTAGAACTTTAAAATCTAAATAGCTCTGAAAAATATAAAGTTAAAAAAAAAACTATTTTCATGGTAAAATGATCTGAAATGAATTGACGTGTGACTATTTACAGTCTTGCTTATCCCACTTCATATGAATATTTATGTTTCAGTGCAAACTATAAATGTGCTTGCTTATAGAGTATTGCCCCTGACCCCACTGGGGGTGACTCAAAATATCTAGTGTATGTGCTGTATTAACTCTCTAGAATCTGAAAAATTCTAAATTCTATACACATCTGGCCTCAGGGGTTTCAGATAAGAGGTTGTAGACTTGTATTATTTTAAAAAAAGAAAAGAAACATCGTGTTGCAGACTTGTCATTTCTAGGAAAGAGGAAAGAAATCCTCTTCTCAAAAATGGGATTTTCAGCAGCCCATTGAGATTGGCCAACAGCCCATTTTCCAAAGGAATTTTCTGCCCCCAGTAGTTCTCAAGAACCTGAGATTTTTCACTCTCAAATCAAGTTTTAAAATATGTTCTTAACTCTGAAATTTGCTTGAGGGTTGGTTGCTTTAACACAAGACTTATCCAGTTCACTTGCTATTAATTTGTAAATGATTACTCTTGGAATGGAGAGATCTGTGTCTTAAAAGAACTATGGTAAACAGTGTAATTAAATAGAAAAACAACGAGAAGAAACACGCCAGTGATGTGAACATGTAAGCACAATCAGAAGCTTCATTTCCATGCTTAACAAGATTCACCCTCAGACAGTGTTGCTGAAGGGACCAGTTTATCCCCAAAGTGAGAGAAGTTTAAATACACTTAGCACAGTGATCTCACCTTAGTACTCTAGGGGAAAAAAATTAGCATGCAGAAAGTATTCTACAAATGAAAACTTTGGTTTTGATGTCAGCTTTGCTTCTCTGTGACTTTGAATAAGTTAATTAACCTCCCTGGACTCAGCTCATTTGTAAAATGAAAGCAGCTGGACTAGCTAATTTTGAAGACTCCTTCCCTGTGCAGGCATCTCATCATTCCATGATCCACATTTTATGTTTGTTTGGTCACAAGAGGGAATTGCTACAAGGGCCATATTCCTACTGAGAAAATCTAATCATTGGTCCTAGACACTTGAGAGTAAGCATGTTTTATTTTTTTTTAATTTATTTATCTTTTTAATTAATTTATTTATTTTTGGCTGCGTTGGGTCTTCATTGCTGCGCATGGGCTTTCTCTAGTTGCCACGAGCCAGGGCTACTCTTCGTTGCAGTGCACGGGCTTCTCATTGCCGTGGCTTCTCTTGTTGCGGAGCATGGGCTCTAGGCACGCGGGCTTCAGTAGTTGTGGCTGATGGGCTCAGTAGTTGTAGCTTGCGGGCTGTAGAGCGCAGGCTCAGTAGTTGTGGTGCACGGGCTCAGTTGCTCCGTGGCATGTGGGATCTTCCCAGACCAGGGCTCGAACCCATGTCCCCTGTATTGGCAGGCGGATTCTTAACCACTGTGCCATCAGAGAAGCCCAAGAATAAGAATGTTTTAGATGACACTGAACGCTAATTTCCGAGAATGTTATCATTTTGTTAAGCTGGTAGATTTAGATGACAAACTGGTTTATTCATAGCTAACTTCATAGTAAGATATGAATAGTTGAGGTCTGTTCATTTTGTTTGTTTGTTTGAACAAAGCTCTTTCTATCGGAGATATTCTGATTACTGAACTGCAAAAGTCAGTTCTAGATGAACGAGGTATAATCTACTGCACTGGAGGCAGCTCACGCTGACTCCAGAGAGCTAACTGCTAAATTTCCAGAGTTTTGCAAACTGTAGACTGTATCTGTACGGCAGAAATACCACTATAATGGTGCGCTGCTACACATCTTTTCCTAACTCTGCATTCTGGCAGCTTGAAATCGTCCACAGTGGGAGTATTTACACCAGCGCAACTGGCAAATGTAAAAAATCAAGACTTTATTTATTGTTTTGTTGATTGTCTAAGCTTAATAAAGGGATCAAGAAAATGTTAAAAATGCAGATTTCAAAGCTCAGAAATAGGGGGTTCTAAGTCAGAACATACTGTACGGCACAGGGAAAAAACAAACAAAGAAATAGGGGCTTCTGCAGAGAGGAATGAGCACAATTGTCACTCCCTTTATTTACACCTTTCAGTGGCATCACCTTGCCCAAAAAAAAAAAAAAAAAATGGAGATTAAACTTAAACGTGTGTCATGTCTGTAGCCTTTACATTGTGAGTAATGAAAATATTGGAGGTAATATTCTTCCAGTATTTGCAAACTGTCATGTGATTCAGCGAAGAGGGCACTCATGTCATTGACAGATGAGTGAAATTACTGCAGGCATCTTCACGGCTTCACTTTTGTCTTACTCATTAACATAAAAATGTTAACTAGCATTCATGTTGGAACTACACTCATTTGTCAATGACATGAGGAACTTCTCTGCCGAACTGGATAATAATCAAGCATTTATTTGTAGTCTTTATTTTGTCAAGTCATGGTTGAATTGCAAACACTGATTGGCTATGAATACAAGAGTTGGGCAAAAATCAACAGAAGTGTTCTGTGAAAATCAATGAGCTCTATGGAATTTATAATAAACAGTATTGTATAATTTGTTATTACTTACAAATTGGGTGCTATACATCCTTTATAGGATTAAATGAAAATAAACTTACGTATGTATGTACACAGACATTTTTTGCAGAGCAGGTTGTTAAACATTTACCAGCCCACTGCTGAGTATAATTGTATCTTCCCTGCCAAGAGGCAGAACATTAGACCTTCCCAGTCTGAGTCATGCTGATGGGATAAAGCCCGCATAGGACAAAACCTCCATAAACTGGACTGTACATGCAAAGGCAACTTGCGTTAATAAAAATTCTTAGAGTAATTAAGAAAATGCCATTTGTTGTTTTCAAGTACTTAGAACAACGCAAACCAGGGCCAACAGAGGGTGTGGACTGTTTTAATGAAAGAGCAAAAAAAGGTTTAATTAGCACTCCGTATGCAAATAAATTTTGCTAAAGTTTTTAAAGAGTGCTTGCTTATTTTCTTGAGTCAAATCACTCTCTTCCCCTCCATTTAGACCGATTCTTAGGTTTTGTAGGACACCCTCTTAGGTGGCCCAGCAGGCCACTTGTGCATGGTCCCTGCACTGAAGACCTCCAGTGGTTCCCTATTGGCCACAGGATTAAGTTTAAATTCACAATGTGTCCCAGGCTTCTTTCTAACTCCCTTAACTGTTACCTTCTCCCAGCCAGGTTGGCAAACCATAGCCCAGGGACCAAAGATGGCCTGCAGGGTGATTTTGTACTGCCCCTGAGGAGAGAATGGTTTTGACATTTTTTAATGGTTGAAAAACATCAGGAGAAGAACAGTATTTTGTGACACATGAAAATGATATGAAACTCAAATCTGAGTGTTCATAAAGTTTTATTGGCACCCAGCCACACCTGTGCGTTTACATATTATCCGCAGTGGTGGTGGAGTTGAGTAGTTGCAACCCACATACCTAAAATGTTTAAGTGCTATCTGGCCCTTCACAGAGAAGGTTTGCTTACTGTGCTCTAACCTCACCAAGCTTCTCATTTTTTCCCAGCTCACAGAGCCCTTTTGTGCTGGGCATTAACACAGTTCTCTGCCTTTAATCTGCTTCCTAGGGGTCAAGTCCTCACTCAGTACCGAAGGCCTCTCAAGCTTTCCCACCGCTCCAGCCTCATCCCCAGGCACCCACCGCCCAGCAACCCTAACCACACCAGGCCACGCCTAACTCTCGCTCTTCTCTTAACCCTAAGTATTTCCTCCTCCGCGAGCCCCTTGGCCTGGAGCACGCATCGTCTTGCCCATCTGACAGACTTCTGGCCATCTTTCAGGGTCAAAACCAGACCTCTCCTCCATGAAGTCCCTTCTGAATAATCTAGGCAGAGTCAGCCGTCTCCGCCTCTCTGCTTCCACAGTGCTTTAGACATATGTCCAGGGCTTTTGCTAGGAAACGAAGTGCCCGTTTCCACATCCTAACACGCTGGAAAAGGTCTCCTGCCTTTCCTCCATCCTGTGCTCCGCACCACCCTCTCTCTTCTCATTGGGGTGTGGAGCAATCACGTTCGCCAAACAATGAGTCAGGCAAGATGGGAGCTCTCGTTTCGCTGAACTGATAAGCCTTACCTTCACTCTGGAAAGAAAATGCTTCAGCTCTCCCAAAGCACTGGATGCTTCCGTTACAGAAAGTTTCACATTATATCCTGACCAGAGCATTTCTTTTCTCATCTCACCGACATCATAGACTAGGCTTCTGGGGGAGAGGGGCCCGTGTTTTATTTATCTTTGCACCTCCAGCTCCAAAACACAGGGCACACACACAGTAGGTGCCCAATAAATGTGGATTGAATTGCTTGGAGGTGCTTCTCTTCCAACACACAAAATGAGAGAAGACATATCAATTCAATATAAGGAAAATCCGTAGGTTTGAGAGATGCAGGGGTGGCACACTCGGCTTTTCCTTCTCTGTCGGCTGGAGTAAAGATGTGCTTGTAGAGGGAAGTCAAGCCTTGGGGACGGGGGGCAGGTTGCTTGATGACCTGACCTCTTCAGGGATTGAAACGTTCAGCCCTCCTCCCTTGATATCAGTACTGGAAGCCTTACTGCGTGGCTGGTTTCCACCTGCCGGTAGAGTGACTTCGCCCCATGTGAACTGAGGCGCTCTGTCCCCTCAATCCTTGCTACTCAAACTGTGGTCCCTAGACCAGCAGCATCAGCATCACTGATGCTGGGAGCATGGTAGAAGTGCGGAGTCCTAGACCTACTGAGTCAGAGTCTGAACTTTCACAAGACCTCCAGGCAATTTGTTTGCACTTTAAAATTTGAGAAGCAGTTTTCTAGCGTACATGAAAGATACATACACCACAAGCAGGAACCTAGCTTTCCCATCCTGTCAGAAGCCCAAAATACGTCAACTATACTGTACTAATGGGACTTGATAAAACCTCAAGGGTTAAGGTTCTTTCTAATGCTGAGATTCGTGAAGGTTCCTTTCGGTTCTGAAGTGCCATGCTATCATCCATTCTGTCTCGTTGCTGCTGTACTCCATGGCTCGGTAGTTCAACCGTCATTTACTAACTACCTACTGTATGTCAACCACTGTCCCCCAAACTAGGATGTAGCTGTGAACAAGCCAGAAAAGGTCACTGCTGTTATCAAACTTGGATTCTAGCAGGGAAAGGCAGATAGTAAGTAAATACGTAAATAAATTAATTTCATGTGAGTCCCATCGACAGGCGTGAAACAGGTGATGTAGTAAAGAGTGTCTGGGGTGGGGGAGGAGTAGAAGCATTAGGGCAATCAGGAAAGACTTCCTGGAGAAAGTAACATGTGAGCTGAGTCCAGGATGAAAAGAAGGAGCAGGTGAGCATATTACAAAAGCACAGTGAGTGCAAAGTCCCAAAGCAGGAACTGGGTAGACATTTAGAGAAAAAAGTTCACAGCAGCTGGGATGTTGCGAGGGAAACATCAACATCAAAAAAAAAAAAAGAGACGAAGTAAGGTGATGATGAAGGTGAATGGGGACAGATCACATAGAGCCTCAGAATCTTCGTGATTTTCCTGCACAAGAAGGATGGGCAGAGTTTGCTTTATACTTAAAAAAGAAAAAGATCACTGGCTGCTTTTGGAAAAATGATTGTAGGCAAGGGTAGAGGCAAAGCAGTTGGCTAAAACACTATTTAGCAATGGATAAATTGGACTTCATCAAAATTAAAAACTGAAAAAAAAATCCACAGGTTGTGGGAAAGTATTTGCAAGTAAGATATCTGGTAAGGGACTTGTATCTAGAATATAGAGCATAAAACTCTTAAAACTCAATAATGAAATGACAGCCCAATGAAAAAAATGAGCAAAGGGTCTGAATAGACATTTCTCCAAGAAAGATCTACAAATGGCCAAGAAGCACATGAAAAGATGCTCAACATTATACTTATCAGAGAAATGCAAATCAAAACCACATCGTGATACTACTTCAAACCCACTAGGATAGCTATAATAAAAAAGATAATAACAAGTGATCTGAAGATATGGAGAAACTAGAACTCTCATACACTGCTGGTGGGAATGTAAAATGGTGCAGCCACTAAGGAAAACAGTCTGGCAGTTCCTCAAAAGTTTAGACATAGAGTTACCAAATGACTCAGCAATTCCACATCTAGGTATATACCCGAGAGAAATGAGGGCACGTGTTCACACAAAAACTTGTTCACAAATGTTTATTGCCGCATTATTCATAATAACCAGAAAGTAGAAACAACTCAAATGTCCAACAACTGATGAATGGGTAAACAAAATGTGGTAAATTCATTTAACGTGTACTAGTTTGCTAGGGCTGTTGTAGCAAAGAACCACAAACTGCGTGGCTTAAACAGAAACCTATCATCTCATACTTCTGGAGGCTAGAAATCCAAGATCAAAGTTGTGGCAAAGTTGATACCTTCTGAGGTCTGGGAGGGAGAATCTAATCCCATCCCTCTCTCGCAGCTTCTGGTGGATTGCTGTCAGTCTTCAGTGTTCCCTGGGGTGTAGAAACAGGACTCTCATCTCTCCCTTCATGTTCACATGGTATTCATCCTGTGTACATATCTCTGTGTTCAAATGTCCCCTTTTTATACGGACATTGATCATACTGGAGGAGGGTCCCACCTAGTCCATAGGACCTCATCTTAACTAATTATATCTGCTATGATTCTATTGATATTTCCAAATAAAGTCACATTTTGAGGTATTAGGGGTTAAGATTTCATCATAGGAATTTGGGGGGAACACAAATCCCTAAAATAGTGGAATAGTCTTCAGCCATAAAAAGGAATGGAAGTAGACTGACACAGTCTATTACATGGGTGAGGCTTGCAAACATTATGCTACGTGAAAGATGCCAGACACAGAAGGCCACATGTTGTATGATTCCACTTATATGAAAAATCCAGAATATAGAAATCTGTAAAGACAGAAAATAGATTACTGGTTGCTTGGGGGCAGTGGAGGGGCTGGG
The DNA here is from genome assembly GCF_005190385.1 of Monodon monoceros. Taxonomy (NCBI): domain Eukaryota; kingdom Metazoa; phylum Chordata; class Mammalia; order Artiodactyla; family Monodontidae; genus Monodon; species Monodon monoceros. The sequence goes on from NW_021703775.1 coordinate 81,888,171, forward strand.
GGAACAGGAGGGTGATAGTTAAAGGGTACATGTTTCTTTTTTGGATGATGGGAAAGTTCTAAAATTGTGGTGATGGTTGTACAACTCTGTGAATATGCTAAACGTCATTGAATTGTACACTTAAAATGATTGAATTGTATGGTATGTGAATTATATGTCAGTAAAGCTGTTACCAAAACAAAACACAAATTAGTGTCATAAAAAGTGTTAAAGACTAAAAAAAAAAGTGTGACTTCTAGGGTTCATGTCCAAAATTCAAATCCTCCAACCTTCTGTAACCTTGAGCAAATTGCTCTGGGAGCCTTAAGTTCTCCACTGGAAAGATGGGGATATGTGAAAGGAATCACTACTACTCGTCTAGCAGGACTGTTCAAGAATTAGAGATTATCTAGGTAAAAACACCTGGCGCACGGTAGTTGCTCCCTAAAAGCTATTATTAGTGATACATTTCACCCTTGAAAACATAGTGTGATTCCATCACAGATAAATCTTTCTTTGGGTCATTTATTTGTCTAAATTGTCAAACAAGGCCTTTTTAATGCCCCTTCAGGAAGCAAACTCCCAAAATGGAACTACGACTTAGGAGAAAAACATATTCCTTCACATTATTCATGCCACAGGAGGACCCAATTCTGTGCTGCTTTTCTGCCTCTGACACCTCTGCCTGACTTTTGTTTCTATTCCTTGAGCTGATAATTGAAGCTGTCAGAGAAGGCTTACACTGCTCAGTGTTTCAGTGACACATTCCAGCTGGGACTAAAGAGCACGTTGCTGAGTTGAAGAAAGAGAGTGAAGCTTCCTCAGGAAGGAGCTCACCCTCGAGGCAGTGGGGGATTTGAGCATCCGGGCTGTTGGGTTATTAATTTTGTGTCCAGGAGGGTTTCCTAGCGCATCCGTTTGAAGGGACGGACCCGAGTCAGCATGAGTCTGAAGAGCGGAATGAATACAGAAAGACTTGAGAATAAGTCTCTGAAATGCCACCAGTCTTAAGCATTTCCTGAGGCTTTATAGAGAAAATCAGAATCAAATCTTGCTCTGGCCGTGAGTCAGATGTCTCCATCACAATGCCCGGAGCCCTAAGGTCAAAAAATATAAAAGATGCCACTCAAAGGCATTAAGCGGCACTCATGGATGGTGTACCGTGTCCCAGGCCCTGTCTGTGCTGGACCCTGGGAATACAGAGATGATGGTGAAATGGTGTCTGCAGAGGCACCTGGTTTCATGCACAGAAGCAAACAAACGCCCTTCACAGAGGCATTCTTCAGTCAGTGGAAGAGGAGCTCAAGGTCACACCAGAGTATCTCTGACTTGGTGCCACGCGATCTGGGTGTCAAGTCCCAGGGAAACCTCCCTGATAATTACATTTTCTCCCAACTCTCTAGACAGTCAATTTATTCCACCCTGTCACTATGTTCCAAACATGTCCTATCTAAACAATCCTACGGTTATGATTCATAATCCCAGCAGATGCAGCCTTATTTAGAACATCTCGTTCAGAGATGACGTTCTCATAAACTTTGAGGAAATGGAGAATGGCTGACAAAATCCCCTACCTCTGCACCCTGTCCTGGTGCTGCTTCCTTCCCCCAGAGCATTCCTGCCTATTGTCCCCATGTCACCCTGTGGCCACCCGGGTCAGCGTGGTCTCCTCCTCGTGGTGGTCACTGCTTACCTGTCAGGGGTGCAGGGGGAATGACCATGGGCTGGCCTGCCCCCCTACCAGTGCCCCGTGACTCAAAAGCACTGCTGTTGTTTGCCTCATCACAAGAATTTCCAGGGACCCTTTAAAAAAATCCAGATTCCAAAATAATAATAATAAATAAAAATAAAAAGGAGAACATTCTCCAAAAAAAAAATCTAGATTCCAGAAGGCCCTACTCTAGACCCACTGAATCAGTCTTCAGGAGAGAGGCCTGGAAATTTAGATTTTTAATACGCGCTCTGGGAGATTTTAGATAAAGCAAGTTTGGGAAGCTTTATGTAGCATTTTAGAGGAGAAACCCCGAACAAAGACTTTTGGATTTCTTTTCAAACGCATGCATGTGTCAGGGCAAATCCTAGAGGGGAGGTTTTAAGTCAGCAAAGCCCCCTTCACAGACCATTAATTTCAGCCCTCTGGACAACGCCTGACATGATTCTGATCTGAGAGCAAAACCGTTCCCACGGGATCTGAAAATGCGCGATATACATTCTGAAAGGGCTTACTTAACTGGCACTCAGGGAGGGCTTGGTTTGCCTGTAGGATTTGGAGCTGTGAATATTTCCTGCCTCTAAGCAGAAGCAATAACCCTTAGTCATGTAAGAGGCCTAGCCATGGCTTTAAACAGAGACTTCATTTTCTCAGCTCTGTGGAATTCCCATTGTCTGCAAGGCTGTGTGTATGACTCTCTTTGGAAAGGGGTTGTGAGTTGTTTTCTAAGGCCTTTTAACCTGACCGGGAGGCAGCGTTGAACGAACTGCTCAGGGCAGCCCTGGTCAGACATCAGATGAGCTATGGCCAGTGCCTCTGGGTCTGGAGTCAAGGACCTTTCCTCCAAGGGTTCCTTTCTCTGTTGTTGTTTTTAAACGAGGGCTACACCCTGGCAACGTGTTCACCAGCGTCCTTTCCTTCCTCCCCTGGACGCTCCCCCCTCTGTTCGAGGTTCGCAGCCAAAGCTGACCTCACCGACTCTGCATCGCGTTTTGGTGAGGCCCTCTTGCAGATGCCAAGAAGTGGGCTGTGCTGTTTGCTTAGGCCCTGCTCAGATTTTCCATCAGGCTCTGAGCACAGCAGCTCTGGGCCTGGACTTCCAAGCTCCACCAGAGTCCTGTCCTGAACTGGGTAAAGCCCCGAACTCTAGGGCTGGTCAGAAGGCCACACAGGGCCAGACCTCTGGAAATGGGGTCAGGCACACTGGCTCAGTTGGAGTCATTACACCGGAGACAGGACCCAGCAGAGGAATGACTGAGGGGTTTGATGGGAGCAAAGGCAGCTGATCAATGCCTCCTTTGTGCCCCGCTCCATAAAATGACACCGCAATCCAGCCCGGAGCTCTTAGAAGCAAAGAGCACATCTTATAGACCTTGAATCGGATAGAACGGTGGGCATGCTGAACAGGATAGGACTGACTCAGATGGGCTGAGTAGGGCCTCAGAGCCCACCTGGCTTGCAGACTGAACAAGTGGTCCTTACACTTCTTGAGTGTAAGAGTCGCTCACAGAAAGACACCTCACTTCCTTGCTCAGAAAGGCTAATCCGAAGCCATAGAAAAGATGGTTTTCTTTGATCAAGGCCCCAGGGAACAACAACCCAAATAAAAGGATAATTCACTTCATGGTTCTATTCATCTAATTTGCTCTTCTTTTTTTTTTTTTAGAAGATGTTGGGGGTAGGAGTTTATTAATTTATTTTTGCTGTGTTGGGTCTTTGTTTCTGTGCGAGGGCTTTCTCTTGTGGCAAGCGGGGGCCGCTCTTCATCGCAGTGCGCGGGCATCTCACTATCATGGCCTCTCTTGTTGCGGAGCACAGGCTCCAGACGCGCAGGCTCAGCGGCCATGGCTCACGGGCCCAGTTGCTCCGCGGCATGTGGGATCCTCCCAGACCAGGGCTCGAATCCGTGTCCCCTGCATTAGCGGGCAGATTCTCAACCACTGCGCCACCAGGGAAGCCCCTAATTTGCTCTTCTTTTTCATCTAGCTGTCGAAACAGAAACTGCGTCACCATCCTAAATTCTTCCCCTGCCTCATCTCACACGTCCAGTCAGTCACCAGATCCTGATGACTCCACCTGTTTGATACACACATAGTTGTCCCCTTCCCCTCAATTCACTCCTCATCCCTCATTCATTCAGGTCCTTAGCTCTTTTGTGCATGAAGAATGGACTTTATAACAAATCCTCCCATTTCCAGTCCAGACACCTCACCAACCCCTCCTATTTGCATGGGTACCAGGATTATCTTTCCAAAAACGACCTTTTAAAAACACAAATCCAGGACTTCCCTGGTGACGCAGTGGTTAGGAACCTAATCTAATTTCTCATCAAACCTCACATATATCCAGAGATGCAATCACACTTGACTCATTCTTTCATTCGAGTTCCTGTTGTGTATAAGATCCTGTGCCGGGCTCTGATAATCCAGTGGTGAGAGTGAGGTACCCACAGTCCCTGATCCCCTAGAGCAGACAATCAAAGGCGGAGGACAGACTTTGAACAAGAAAGTCCAATCAAGTTCAATGGGTGCTTTGCTAGAGCAGAGCAGATGGACATCACTTGGCCTAGGATGTAGGGCGGGCCCCTGATCCAAAGGAATGAGTAAGAAACAATGGATGTAAGTTGGAAGTTGGTGGTGAGAGCCAGTGTGTACAAAGAGTCACAGGTGAGAGCTCTGGGTGTTTTCAAGCAGCTGAAGGGAAGAGTGGCCTACGAGAGCTGAGAGGGAAAGTTGGAGAGGCCAGCGGGCTTCTTGGTCATGGAAGAGCTCAGAAGATTCCATGGTAAGGACTTTGTGACTTTACCTAGGGGAATGGAAAGCCACAGGACCATTTTAAGCAGACTTTCTTTTTGAAAGGTCTCTCTGGCTGAGTTTGGGGAATGGGTCCAACCATCAATAGCGCCCCAAAGTGCTGTGCATTTCTGCACAGTTGCATCTTAGCGTGAGCCTTTTCATTTCTCTAGGATGCCCGTTGGCTCTTGTCTACTCAGTGAGTTCTATCTTTCAAAACTCAGCTCAGGGGACTTCCCTGGCAGTCCAGTGGTTAGGACTCTGCACTTCCCATGCAGGGGGCCCGGGTTTGATCCCTGGTTGGGGAACTAAGATCCCACATGCCGTGTAGTGCAGCCAGATAATAATAATAATAATAATAATAAATTTAAAAACTCAACTCAAAATCCTTAAAATTCACAGACCAGCCTTCACCCTCTCCCCAGGCGGAGTTGGGCATATCTCCATCTTTGTTCCCAAGGTGTGTTGTTCATTATTCTATTATAGTATTTTTCACATCATATGTCAGTCCCCATCACTAGGCTGTGTGTTTATAAAGGGAATCCAGGCTGTTTTCCTGTTTTCCTTTCAGCTTTACATCCCTAAGGCCTAGCACGTAGTAGTTGCTTTAAACATGTTCTTTGAATATTCTTTGAATGGGTGAATTTACACCAGGGGCAAAAAGTACAGAAAAGTTGAGATTCAAGACTTCCATGACTCCCTCCATATTACCTCCTTCTCTCCCCACTGGAGGTCCCATTTGTCCCAAATCCAGAAATCTCACAGGGTTTGCCCTTCCCTGGATGTTTCTCTCTTTTCCATGCAGTGCATTTCAGCAAACAGGCTCCTGAAGGAAAGGAGAGCTCTGCAGTTTCCTCACAGCCTTCTGCGATGTGGGAACCCTTGACTTTGTACCTAAGTTTGGGCAAAGGCCTGGTCAGGAAGTCAAACTTAAAATTGGCTTCATTGAAGGGGCCCAGGGCAGGTTGTGCTGTCCATAACTCAGGGGGGCCCCTTCCTGGCAGTCACCACCATGCTGCATATTTATTAGGCCATTTGAGGGGTGGGGGCAGGGGGGCAGTAGTGTCTTCAGAAGGGGTACCTTTTCCAACCACACAATGGCTCTGTGTGGGCTTCATAAACTAGGAGTAGGGCTTTGGTGAAGAGGCTAGAAACTTGGTTTGGTTGATTATTTGTTTATTATTTGTAAGTAGCTTCTAGCAGTCTGTAGTCAGGATTGATTGATGTAAGAAGAAGGTTTGCTCTTTTGGAAAGGGTCTTAACATGAGTCGGGCAGAGGTGTTTGATTGGCAGCACCTGCCTCGCAACGGGGCATGGGGCTCTGGAGTCTTGCAAGCAGTAAACACCTTTGCTGAGGTTACAAGTGAAACCTCACTGGTAAAAACTGAGATACAGTCACTAATTCAATTCTTTATTCATTCACTCAACATAATTATGGAGCATCTTTGTGGGGCCTGGCCCTTTGCCATTTACTTTACACATGTTATGTCCTCACCAAGCCCTTGTCATACAGGTATCGCCATTCCCCTTGCCCAGCTTATACTCTAAACAGGAAAGGTCATGAGAATTCCCTGGCGGTCCAGTGGTTGGGACTCTGCACTTTCACTGCCAAGGGCCCAGGTTTGATCCCTGGTCAGGGAACTAAGATCCCGCAAGCTGCGCAGTGCGGCCAAAAAAAAAAAAAAAAAAAGAAAAATAGAAAAAAAATGGGAAAGGTCATGACATGTACTTAGATAGAGCCACACTTTTAGGACACTATGGAACTGGGATTCCAGCCTGGGCCCTCTCCCTCCAGGGACTTAATCTCTCACAGGGGAGACAGAACATATAGAGAAATACCCATGATCTGCGAGAGAATGTAACACTTGGTCTCCAAAGGGGTGCCTACGATGTTTCCAGGAGGTTAGAGGTGGGAGAGACCCTTTTTGGTCACCAAGATGTGAGATGGCTTTCTGGAGGAGGTGGCATTGGAAATAGACTGCTCTGGAGCTTTAAGCCTTAAAAGGATGCAAACATCAGGTGGTGGTAAAAATGAAGGGATGAGCCCAAGATTTAATTATCGAGCATCTCTCTTGGTACAGGCCCATGAGGAAGCGCACAAAATGTCATGGCCCCGGGACTTCCCTGGTGGTCCAGTGGGTAAGACTCCACGCTCCCAGTGCAGGGGGTCCAGGTTTGATCCCTGGCCGGGGAACTAGATCCCGCATGCATGCCGCAACTAAGAGTCTGCATGCCGCAAGGAAGATCCCGTGTGCTGCAACTAAGACCTGTCACAGCCAAAATAAATAAATAAAAATAAATAAAATTAATATTTCTTTTTAAAGTCATGGTCCCTGGGGCTTCCCTGGTGGCACAGTGGTTAAGAATCCGCCTGCCAATGAAGGGGACACAGGTTCGAGCCCTGGTCTGGGAAGATCCCACATGCCATGGAGCAACTAAGCCCGTGCGCCACAACTACTGAGCTTGTGCTCTAGAGCCCATGAGCCACAACTACTGAGCCTGCGTGCTGCAACTAGCGAAGCCCACACGTCTAGAGCCCGTGCTCCACAACAAGAGAAGCCACTGCAATGAGAAGTCTGAGCACCGCAACAAAGAGTAGCCCCTGCTTGCTGCAACTAGAGAAAGCCCGCACGCAGCAATGAAGACCCAACGGCAGCCAAATAAATAAATAAATTAAATAAGTTAAAAAAATTTTTTTTAAAGTCATGGTCCCTGCCCCAGTAGCCAGCAATTTAAGAGGGAGACAAATGGCCACAGACCATACAAGCATGCTCAGGGTAGGGGGGCATTGGATTAGCAGAGGAACACGCAGGAGCCAAAGTGACGTTTGATTTTATCTTCAGAGGCAATAAAATGCGAAGCGCATTCTTTGGTAGCAACCGGAAAGGCAGATTGCTGGCTTTTCGTAATTCTTCGGAGTTTTATGGCATGTCAGTTATCACAGCAGTGTTTGCAGCAGAGACCTTGCGTTGGGGCCGGGGAGTGGGCAAAATGAACTGTGGTTGGAGCATTAGAGCTTGTGACACAGCGCTTGGCGGTCAAGCTGTTCTACCTCTTCCTAAAAGTGTTCAGTTAAAAAGCCCGCCTGGCATATACTCCAGGGCTCTCGTGGGAAGCGATCGCTCACCTTTAGGCATCTGTTTTACATGAAACCAATTATGGAAATGTTTCTAATGTGGAGACGATATTGTTATGAGCGCTATTTTACTGTCCAGTGTGTTTATGTGCCTGAGGTTCGTTCCCTGCGATTCACATTTATTATGCTTCCAAAAATGCTTCTCACAGAGGATCCCTTTAAGTTTTGTTTCATAGCCATCTAGCGAGTCGGGTTTAACATGTGAGTCATATGGATCATGATGGTATCCCTTCCTGGTAAATAACCTCATACAAGTGATAGATCTTCTAAAAAGTAATAACTTCATACTCATTAGGATGTTGGATGTGTGTTCTTTTTTTATTTAGTGAGTCTACAATCTGTGAGGCAGGGTTTTTATTCCTGTGTGAGAGATGAGGAAATTGGCTCAGTGAAATAAAGTTATTTCCAACGTCCCCAACTAGCGAGGGGCACAGCGGGGACAATGAACTTGGGTTTGCCCAGCTCCAACACACATGCTCTCCTAGGACAGTGGGTGCCTTTTTGTGAACAGTCTTCTCTGTCAGACTCTGGCCACCCGGGGCCACCATCAACCTTCCACCTTCCACACCGACTGGTGCTAAAGAAGTTGTCCCTTTACATTTCTAGGAATAGGAGGCATATCGTTAAAACTAAGCCAACTCCAAATCACACCTTTCCTGCCACAAAAGGAAAAAAACAAAACCCCACAAATCAGAAGAGAGAGCAGCCAGCGTCTTTCATTTATCCACAGAAGGAACGTGCCAGGATGTGCCCAGGGAGCTTACCCTGGAGGAAGGCACTTCTGAGTCCTCACCACCTTCTGAGTCACCCACCGCGGCCCCCGCCGGGACAGGCATTGGCCCCTGGAGCTGCATCTCCCGGCAAAGGAGCCCGTGAGGTTGCGGGCAGGGCAGCGCTGGCAGACGTCTTCCTTCCTCTCCTCACCAGTGTCTGGTCCCATGATGCATCTTTGTGGAAGGTCGAAGGTTAGGCAAACAGAGTCTGAATGCCTGGGACCTCCCTGGTGGTCCAGTGGGTGAGACTCCGTGCTCCCAATGCAGGGGGCTTGGGTTCAATCCCTGGTCGGGGAATTAGATCCCGCACGCATGTTGCAACTAAGAAGCCCGTGTGCCACATCTAAGACCCGGTGCAGCCACAATAAATAAAAAATAAATATTTCAATAAATAAATAAATATCAAATGTCTGCTTTTCTGAACTGTCTGAAAAGCTGCATGACCTACGGTGGGCCTGGCATGCCTGTTCCGGCCCTTAGATGCCACACCTGTTCCCAGGGGCTGGGCAGAGACGGGACCAGCAGAGAAGCTGCTCTTAGCTGTTGTCAGGGACAGATATTGGACCCCGTTTTGCTTCCCCTGCTGTGAAAGTTTTCGTTTTAACTCTTCTGTGCTGAGCCCAGATTACTTAGCAAGTCACAGACTAGAGAACGTAGCCTCCTGCAGGGCCAGAGGTGGCTCATACGCTTGTGGCAGAGCCATCCTGGGCACGCGAGATCTTGGGAAACTCCATGCCGAGGGGCAGGCTGGTCTCAGACAGAGGCAGCATCAGAGCCTGCCAAGGACCTGCTAATAGCTCCATCTATCATCCCAGGAAGCAATATCTGGTGCTATATAATTGACTTCTGTTTGTTGTGACAGATGAAGTTTTGAAATGCCTGAGTCCACGCCTGTCTCTTTCATTAGTGACAGGCTCTGCCTTGGAGGGCAGTTCAGTGGGTGAGGGAAAGGTCTGTATTCAAGCTTTCATTCCAGTGCGGGGGTCAGACGGAGACCCGAAGTCATTATTTCCACCATTTAGGCCCCAAATCCCTACTGTCTCTGTCTTTACAGTTATCTGGGAATATCTGATGATCCCAACATTCTAATCCAAAGAGTTAATGTTACTTACATTTGTACACAGTTTTTTAAATGCTTTTTCACACTTTATCCATTTTCACTCTTTTTTTCCCACGCCACAAGGCTTCCAGGATCTTAGTTCCCTGAGCAGGGATTGAACTTGGGCCCACGGCAGTGGAAACGCAGAGTCCTAACCACTGGACCACCAGGGAATTCCCTTATCAATTTTTATAATAACACTAATAACCAAGCTGTATATGGTGTGATACGGTAGACATCATGTCACTTGATCTCCTTGTGTGGCAGGCAAAGTAGGGAGGGTACCATTATCCCCTCTGAAATTCAGAAAGGTTAAGTGAGGGGCTCAGTGTCATGCCATAGAGCAAAGAGAGAGCAGAGCTGGGACTCGAATCCAGGTCTTCCAGGTTTGAGGTGCTGCCCCAAACTTCGCTACTCCTCAGCCTGCAATTTGTGGACACACAGTGGCCTTTCTCACTGCTGTTGAACAAATGTTCAAACTCCACCCGTCTAACTGAACTCACATCTTCTCGCCACCCCCTGAAGCCAGCTTCTATTCCCAATACCCTGCTGGTCATGGCATCCCGCTCAGTCCTCCTCAAGCCCGTCTTCTCCTTTTCCTTTTCTCTGCTTCCACGTCCAGTTACTTAGCTCGTCCTCAATGTTCCTTCCCGGTCAGATGGTTTCAAGTCTGTCCCTGCTTTCCCGTCCTCTCGTCCCTGCTCAGGACCCCCCACCCCCACCTCACAGCTGGGCACTCGAAGCAGCCCCCGATGGCATCCCCACCCAGTCCAGTCCAGCCAGACACCTGCCCACTGGTACCAACCATTCATCCTTCCGTCAGCACCAGTTTGCCACCATTGTGAACCAAGTGTGTTAGGTCAACGAGCACTTACCATTCCCGGTCAAACATCATTTCCCGGATGAAATTAAGAGTGTGTTCCTCGGGGCGGGGATTACGTGTATTTACCAGTGGAGGGGCCAGCACAGGGTACCTGGTAGCACTCAAGTGTTTCTTGAGTGTTAGTGTAAACCAGAGGATGCCCTTGTAGACTCGCAAATCTTCAGAAGCTCCCTCCCAACAAGGCAATGTTCAAGCTGCTTAGTCTGACATTCTACACACCTTATAGGACATATTTGTATTAGGGCTCTTTCTGTTTGAGAGATTAAAAATCCAATTCTAAAGAACTTAAGCCTAAAAAAGAGAATTCATCTGCCTGTACAACTAGAAAGTCTAAAGATCAAGAATGGGATCAATTAAGCCAGTGGGTTCAGAGGGGCTGTTGCAGCCCAGGGTGCCTGAGACAAGAGCTGGAAGGTAAGCACCGAGGCTGAAGCAGCAGAGATGTTGGGAGGGGTCAGACTACCTTGTTTGTGCCCCAGCTGTGCCACTTACGAGCTCTGTGACCTTGGGCAAGTGACTTACTATCTCTGAGCCTTAGTTCTTCATCTGGAAGGCTATGAGAATTAAAGGAATGACTGCATGCAGACCATGCTCATCCCACAGGAAGTGCCATATAAATGAGCTCTGAGTTTCTTACGGTTATTACATCACCTTGCTACCGAACATGATTTGCACCCAGAAAAACAGCATTCTAGAAAACAGGGAGCCTCCTTTCAAATGGAACCCCGGGAGCACTCATATCCCTGGGGAAGCCTGCCTTCCCTTTCCCACCCAGGCCAGTCTGTCCTTCATCTGTGGGGCCAGGCCAGGACGAGGCCCTTATGGGGAAGGTCAGCCTGAGAGCTTCAGTGAGTTTGCCCTTATTGGCCTAAATTAGATGCTCTGACGGCTGTTTGGAAAAATGCACTGCATTCTTTATGTATTTTCCCCACCAAAACACGTCTGTTTCATCCTCTTTTAAAGGGCAATCATGAGTCATTCAGCAGGAACAAAGAAGCTTCAGTCTGGAACTTCCATGGGGAAACAGTTTAAACAGTGTGGCTCACATGGATTTTTGAAATCTGAAAACATGTCTTAGAGGTGCCCTAAAGCACCTGCTCGCAGCTGTTCTCACTCGACAGCTGGATTCCAAATGTAAATAATATTTGCAGGAACGCGTAGAATCACTTGCACGCAGAGGTAGACGGCTCTGTGACAGGCGCGCTGGGAAGCAGCTCTAACACACTTCCTGCTGGCTCTGCCTGGTAGAGCCCAGAGTGTGTTCCTAGGTTTCATTGCCATGTTGAATAAGGAGCTTGAGCGTCAGGCCAGCACCATTTCTCTTCTTAGGGGCAACTCTCCAACATTCGAGCCCCATCCCCAGTCTTCAATGTGCAGCAAAGACACCAGAAGGCAAAGGGAGTGAGAGGAGGGGGGAGTGATGTCCCTCAAAACCCCCAGCCTGAGATTCAAACATCCGGTGCCTGGAACCTTCATCCCATGGCACCCAGACCCGGCCTGTCCAGAGGCAGATGCCCCCTCAGCCCCCTGCGTACCTGGACCCACCTGTGCACACCCAGGCACACGTGGGCAGGTAGAGCGTGACCGTCTCTGATTTAGGCACTTGCCTCTCCTTATCAAGTGACCTGGCAAGTTATTTAGCATCTCTGTTCCTGTTTCATCAGCCGTTTTTGCAGGGGACGGTGACAGTAATTTCACGTCCTCGGGTTGTAGCAAGGGTTAGATGATATGCACGTAAAGCGCCCGCCCAGAGCCTGGATCATGCTACGTGCTCGCCCGTGTCGCCCTGTGGTTCAGTCAGCCCACAAGTCCCCACGGCTCTTCTGGGTTATCACATAAAACCTCCAAGGAATATCCTCGTTCCCATCCTCACCCCATTCCGACCCATCCTCCACGCGGCTGTAAGAGTCAGCTCCCTAAGTCTCTCACTCTCCTTGAGACCATTCGTGGTTTCCCATGGCTTCGGGGTACACACGCCAGCTCCCCACGTGGCTCACAACACCCTCGATGATCTGTCCTCACTCACTCACTCAACACACACACACCCTAAGCCTAGTATCTCCCAGCCTCCATGCCAGCCCCAGGCAGCAGGGTAGTGAGCACACAGCCCAGTTTCTGCCCCTGTGGAGCAGGGGAGCCAGGAGGAAAGACCTCGAGGAAGTGACCTCTGAGCTGAAACCTGAGGATGTGCCGCAATTAATGGGCTGGGAGGAGAGGGAGGGCACAGAGCACTGCCAGCAGCGTTGCCCTCTAGGACCTGCTCGAGAGCACCGGGCAGGTGTGCAGACCTGACCCCCTCTCCCACCCTCCCTCGTCCCCTCCACACTCTGTCTGTCCCACGTCCCGAGGCACCGTCTCACATCCAGCTCCTCTGACCCAGCTCCAGTCTGCCCTCTCTGTCAGAGCCCCATTCCCTTCATCCTTGCCTTCCAGCTGACCCCTTCTGGTCCCTCCAGGCTCTCAGCTGGGCACCCTCGTCCCTTCACCCAGACAGTGGGATGCTGTCCTGACTTGGTGCCCTGCCAGCACCTTGGGCTCTCCTCTGCCTGACTGTTTACTGCCCTCTATTTTCGCTGCCCACCTGTCTGTCTCCCCAGACGGTGAAGTCCTTGGCGGCAGGGTCTGCCTCAGCGGACGGCCCCAGGGCAGCCAGCGAGAGGCTTATTCTGTGCTGGGTGAGTACTGGCTGAAGAAGCGAATGGCCTGGGTGACTCATGCTTGCTTGATATGGGTCTCCCAAAAACACTCTGCAAGGGCAGTTGAGTTCAGCCTTGGACTCAGCTTCTCGGACTTTTATTAATCTCTCTGGAGCCCACTTGGGGAGTGTGGTTTGTTGGGGGTTGGTGTTAGGGGTGGCCAGCAGTGATATTCAAAATATTTAACTGCTGGTGAGACTCAGGCACTGGTCAATCGGGTTGCCCTGCACGACCGCGCCTGACAAAGAGGCTGTTTTTGATGAAGAATGATGCCAGGTGCGCAGTTGTGGGTGCCTATGAATTGGCAGTTTTAGGATGATCTTGTGCTTTCAGTATGGAATTTTCTGTATCTTCTCACATACTCTGTTAACTTTGGTTGCCAGCTATTGTAAGACAAAGCACCAAGAATCTTTTATCATTGACCCGACGCTGAATCAACTCTGTGGGATGGAACTTAAACAGTGTCAAGAGAGCTGAAGTTTTGGAACCAGACAAATGAGCGTTGAAATCTCTGCCACTGGGGCAATGTACTTAAGATCCTTGACCCTCAGTTCCTTTTCTGTTAAACAGAGGTAATAAGTTGCATCTAACCTAGCAGCTGTGAATTTTAGAGCAGAAAACCTATGTACAGTGCTTGGCATGTAATAGGCATCAAATAATATTCGTTTCCTCTTTCTCTTATGGTAAGTAGAACTCGTTTACTTGACAGATTAATTGACACTCTCTCACTCTAAAAACCATATGGACCCCATCCACTGCAGGCTGAAAGTTCTTGGTCGGCAGGCTACCCCCGAGACTGCTCACACCACTGTCATTTATCCTGACAGCAGGGCTACATGCTTACCAAGAGGTAGCTGCTTGTTCCCAAACCTGTTTCTACCAGTAATGCCTGCTATTGTAATTACATCGTTTAATTATATGTAATGCAACCGATAAACTATGCGGGTGCAAATAGAGTCATCTAGAAACAGCAACTTTCTTTTAGAGAAAAGACTTAATAAGGGTGCGTTACTACATGTGGAAGTCTAATCATATATAACTACTCAAAATATGAGTGAATAAGTGTACTTTTTAGTTAAAACAAGATGTTTAAGAATACGTAAACATTTTTTATGACTCTCTAGTTTATCCCATCCTTTTGGTAGACTGACCAACCCCTGGTCCTGGTCCCATCAGAAATGCAGGTACTTTATTAGAGGCTTTATGTGTATATCTCATCATCCTCACCCAAGCTAAGATTTAAGTTGAACTGTGTATGACAAAAAACTTAAAATAAAATGAATTTAACCAAGACAGTTTATTTCTTTTTCACGTAGAGGAGTTCTAGAGGCTGGGAACTCTCCACGAGACGTCATAGAGGAGCCAGACCCCTATCTTTTTACTATTTTCCTTCCTCAACACATGGCTCCTGTTCTCAAGGTTTCCTCTTGGGTCCAGGATGGCTGCCAGAACTCCAGTTATCACATCCTTAGCTCCAGTTATCATATCCTTGTTTCAAGCAACAGGAAGAAGAAAGGAAAGGGGTGGTAGTAGGGAAGGCCATTCCTCTATCTTTGTAAAGCTGGGAACTGTAGTCTTTTCTTCCTGGTGGCAATATGGCCACCAAAATTCAGGGTTCTGTTAATAAAGAGAAAGGTGAAAATAGATAACAGAAAGCAATTAGCCGTCTTTCTCATCTGTTTTTATCCCCATGTTACAGTGAGGAAACAGGCCGAGAGAGGAAAGATCACACAGCTAGTAAGTGGCAGAGCTGAGATTCAAACGCAGATAAGCTGAAATGTCTGACAGGGTGAAAACGTTTTCCTGCCGTTGGGTGTATGCTAAGGCAGCACTTAACCACTGTTCTCAGTCACATGTCTCTTAGGAATTCTGTAAATTTAAGGTTCTGAAGTCTGCCCACTTCAGCTCTCATTTAAGAGCTCTGAGATGACTCCTGGTGGTATTTGTCCATGGCAGGTGTTTAACTGGTTTCCATTTTTGAAAAGTAGCCATAGCAGCTTTGGTCATTACTGTGACGCGATTCTTCAATGCAGTTTCTTGTTACAGGAAGATAGAATCGTCAGAGGAAAGTCTTGGTTGAGTTAGAACATCATCGATAAGTGGGATTGCCCTGTGGGGTCTGAATCAGTGGTTCACGGCTGGGGCAGTCTGGCAATGTCTGGAGATATTTTGGGGTGTCACACTAGGAGGGGTGCTGCTGGCATCTAGTGGGGGAGAGGCCGAGGATTCTGCAATGTGCAGGACAGACCCCCACGACAAATAATGTCAGTAACACCAAGGTAGAGATACCCTGATCTGGACCATTTGAACTGATCGAGCTTACATAATGTGGCATCTTCCGTTTTGTGTAGACGTCCCAGTGAGAACCTTGGGCTATGCATCCTCTCCTTGTTCTTAATGTCTCCAGCTTTGGCTACAGGAAAAAGTGATCCTGCAAAAGTCTACTCAGTGGATGTTCATTATTTGATAATAAGGCTTAAACTGATATCTTTTTAAAAAAATATTTATTTATTTTATTTTTGGCTGCATCAGTTCTTAGCTGCGGCATGCGGGATCTTCACTGGGATCTTCGTTGCAGCACGTGGGCTCCTTGTTGCGATGCGCGGGCTTCTCTCTAGTTGTGGCCTGCGGGCTCAGTAGTTGCGGTGTGGCGCTGGCTTAGTTGCCCCGTGGCATGTGGGATCTTAGTTCCCTGACCAGGGATTGAACCACGTCCCCTGCATTAGAAGACAAATTCTTAACCACTGGACCGCAGAGGGAAGTCCCTTAAACTGATGTCTTTTTTTTTTTTTAAGATATATTATTTATGAAGAACCTAGGGGTAAGACAGGAATAAAGACGCAGACCTACTGGAGAACGGACTTGAGGATATGGGGAGGGGGAAGGGTGAGCTTTGACAGGGCGAGAGAGAGTCATGGACATATACACACTAACAAACGTGGTAAGGTAGATAGCTAGGGGGAAGCAGCCGCAAGGCACAGGGATATTAGCTCGGTGCTTTGTGACAGCCTGGAGGGGTGGGATAGGGAGAGTGGGAGGGAGGGAGACGCAAGAGGGAAGACATATGGGAACATATGTATTTGTATAACTGATTCACTTTGTTATAAAGCAGAAACTAACACACCATTGTAAAGCAATTATACCCCAATAAAGATGTTTAAAAAATAATAATAATAAAAAAAATAAAAGAGAAAAAAAAGATATATTATTTATTTATTTAATTTATTTTTGGCTGCGTCGGGTCTTAGTTGCAGCACGCAGGATCCTCGTTGAGGCATGCGGGATCTTCATTGCAGAGTGCGGGCTCTTCGCTGTGATGCGAGGGCCTCTCTCTGGTTGTGGCGCGCGGGTTCCAGAGCGTGTGGGCTCTGTAGTTTGTGGCACGCGGGCTCTAGTTGAGGAGCACGAGCTCTGTAGTTGTGGCACTGGCTTAGTTGCCCCGCGGCATGTGGGATCTAGTTCCCTGACCAGAGATAGAACCCGCTTCCCCTGCATTGTAAGGCAGATTCTTTACCACTGGACCACCAGGGAAGTCCCAAACTGATATCTTTTAAAAGCAATTGCTAAGTACTTCTTGAGTAGCTTCAATCCACTGAACAGGAAAGTAGAGATCATCCAATTCAGAGACCTATTTATTTAGGTCTTCTTTACTTTCTCTCAGCAGTATTTTTTTTTTTATTGGTCAGAAGACTTTATACTCCATTAATATCTAAAAGGACAATTACTGAGTTCCATTTTACTTCCAATATCTTCAGATCCTCTCCGTGTTACACTTCTGCCACTAGTCTTTACATTCTGAAAGTAATGGGAGTTTTATGCCATTTCTAACAGATCATTCAAGTAAAACCAATTATAAAATTACTCATAAGTCTACCAGCTTTCCTGATCACTTTATTATTTTTTTAATTAATTTTTTTTGCCGCTTCTTGCCAAAGATTTTTTTTTTAACATCTTTATTGGAGTATAATTGCTTTACAATGGTGTGTTAGTTTCTGCTTTACAAAGAAGTGAATCAGCTATAAATATACATATGTTCCCATATCTCCTTCCTCTTGCATCTCTCTTCCACCCTCCCTATCCCACCCCTCTAGGTGGTCACAAAGCACCGAGCTGATCTCCCTGTGCTATGCGGCTGCTTCCCACTAGCTATCTATTTTACATTTGGTAGTGTATATATATCCATGCCACTCTCTCACTTCATCTCAGCTTCCCCTTCCCCTTCCCTGTGTCCTCAAGTCCATTCTCTACATCTGCATCTTTATTCCTCTCCTGCCCCTAGGTTCTTCAGAACCTTTTTTTTTTTTCTTAGATTCCATATATGTGTGTTAGCATACGGTATTTGTTTTTCTCTTTCTGACTTACTTCACTCTGTATGACAGTCTCTAGGTCCATCCACCTCACTACAAATAACTCAATTTCATTTCTTTTTATGGCTGAGTAATGTTCCATTGTATATATATGCCACATCTTCTTTATCCATTTATCTGTTGATGGACACTTAGGTTGCTTCCACGTCCTGGCTATTGTAAATAGAGCTGCAATGAACATTTTGGTGCATGACTCTTTTTGAATTACGGTTTTCTCAAGGTATCAGCCCAGTAGTGGGATTGCTGGGTCGTATGGTAATTCTATTTGTAGTTTTTTGAGGAACCTCCATACTGTTCTCCATAGTGGCTGTATCAATTTACATTCCCACCAACAGTGCAAGAGGGTTCCCTTTTCTCCATACCCTCTCCAGCATTTATTGTTTGTAGATTTTTTTGATGATGGCCATTCTCAGCAGTATTTTGTAGTTGTAAAAGTGCAGGTCTTGCAAACCTTTTGTCACATTAATCCTTAATATTTCATATTTGGGGGCATTATTATTAATGAAGTTAAAATTTTTTTTTCAGTTTCTGATTTCTCATCAATAGTACATAGCAATACAATCGATTTTTTTATATTAATATATCCCGAATCTTTGCTCCTCAGCTTATTAGTTCTAGTAGCATTTTTGTAGATTCCAAAAGATTTTCTATGGAGATGATCATGTCGTCTGTGAATAGAGACAACTTTACTTCTTTACCTTGTTTTTGTTTCTTGTCTATTACATTAGTTAGCATCTCCAGCACAATGCAGAAACGAAGTGGTACAGTCAGCATTCTTGCCTTGTTCTTGTCTTAGAGGGAAAGCAGGCCTTAAACACTAAACATGATACTATCTGTAGGTTTGGGGGAATTTTTGGTTTGTTTTTGTAGATTCCCCTGATCATGGTGAAGAAGTTCCCTTCTGTTTCTAGTTTTGTTTTTATTCTTTATTGGAGTATAGTTGATTTACAATGTTGCATTAATTTCAGGTGTAAAGCAAAGTAAATCAGTTATACATATACATGTATCTATTCTTTTTCAGATTCTTTTCCCATATAGGTTATTACAGAGGGTTGAGTAGAGTTCCCTGTGTTATATAGTAAGTCCATGTTTTGTTTTGTTTTGTTTTGTTGTGTTTTTCTGGCCATGCTGCGCAGCTTGTGGGATCTTAGTTCCCCAACCAGAGATTGAACCCAGGCCCTCGGCAGTGAAAGCGTGGAGTCCTAACTATTGGACTGCCAGGGAATTCCCAGCAGGTCCTTGTTGATTATCTATTTTATATATAGCAGTGTGTTTCTGTTAATCCCAACCTCCTAAGTTATCCCTCCCCACATTTCTAGTTTGTTGATAGTTGCCCTTTCTCTCTCAAAACGGATTTTTCGTATGCCTTTTTGAATCTATTGGTGTGATTAGATAATTTTTATTTTAGTTTGTTGATAAGGTGAATTACATTCATAGATTTTTAAATGTGAAACCAACCTTGCATTCCTGAGACAAACTTCAGTTGATCATGATGTGTTATCCTTTTTATATCTTGTTGGATTCGATTTGTTAAAATTTTGTAAAATTTTATGTCTTTGTTTATGGAGGATATTGGTCTGTAGTTTCCTTATAATGATTTTTTCCGGCTTTGGTATCAGAGTAATACTGGTCTCATAAAATGAGATGAGCAGTATTTTCTCCTCTTCAACTTTTTGGAGGAGTTTGTATAGAATTGCTATTATTTCTAACTTAAATGTTTGGTAGAATTTCCCAGTGAGGGTATATGCATCTGGAAGTTTCTCTGTGGGTAGGGTTTTAACTACAAATTTAATTTTTAAAATAAGTATAGGGCTATTCTTCTTGAATTCTCTAAATTGTCCAATTTATTGGTATAAAGTTATTTATTGAAATTCCATATTGTCCTTTTAATATCTGTAGGATCTGTGGTGATCTCTCATTCCTGATATTGGTAATTTGTGTCTTTGATTTTCTTTCTTTTTTTTTTTTTTTTTTTTTTTTTTTTTTTTTTTTTTT
>NW_021703775.1:81907701-81930201 GCF_005190385.1 Monodon monoceros
TGTCTTTGATTTTCTTTCTTTTTTTTTTTTTTTTTTTTTGTCTTTGATTTTCTTGATCAGTGTCAAATAAAGTATATTGCTTGCCATCCAGCTCTGCAAAGTTTAGGTCATTAGCCACTGGAGTCACTGACCTCCAACACATCCTGAAAGGAATTCAGGATGGAGATCAGGAATGAGGCACTGTGTGCCCTGGGAAAAGCTGGCAGAACAGGCCTTCAGATAGTTAGATATTTTCAGGGGCAAGTTTTATGAACCCAATTTCTTGCATCTTCTCATACCTAGAAAAGCACTAAAATCATTAACGGAGACATCTCCATGTGACTAGCAGCAACTTTTCACCGAGATGCGTGCTGGATTGCATGTACCCCCTTCAACAAAATCTCATATATACTGACCTCCCTGCCTACCTCTTTGGAACAGTTTCTCAGAGCTACCTGAGAGGCTGTCTCCCGGGTTAGTGTCTCAGTAAGACACTAAACTCGACTCACAGCTGTTACGTTGTGCTTTATTTTTTTAAGTTGACATCAGTCTGGTTAGAAGTTTATCAATTTTATTGATGTTCTCAAAGAACTAGCTTTTGGTTTCATTGATCACCTTTCTCTCTCTCTCTCTCTCTCTCTCTCTCCCCTTTACCCCTCTCTCTCTCACCCCCTTTCATTGATTTGAGTTCTACATAGTTCTTAATGATTTCCTTTCTTCTTCCTTCAGTTTAATGTGCTCTTCCTTTCCTGTTTTCTTATGGTGAAAGCTGAAGTCATTGACTTGAGACCTTCATCTGTAGAATTTCAATTTGAATCTTTTTTTACTATCTCCCATGTTTGTGTTCAATATTCCTATAGCTTCTTGAACATATATATAGAATATGGTCATAATAACTTTTTAAATGTTCTTGTCTATTATAATTCTATCAAGTGTGTCATTTCTGCATTAGTTTCAATTGAATGATTTTTCTCCTCATTGTGGGTTATATTTTCATGCTTCTTTGCTTGACTAGTAATTTTTGGTAGAAAGCTGAATGTTATAATTACACCTTGTATGACACTGGTTATTTCTGTATTCTTACCAATATTCTTGAGCATTGGTCTGGAACATGGTCAAGACATTTAGAAATAGTTTAATCCTTTCAGGTTTTGCTTTTGAGATTTGTTAGGTGGGACCAGAGCTGCGTTTAATCTAGGGTTAATTTTCCCAGTACTAATGCAAGCTTCTGAGGACTCCTGAATTATGGGGTTTTCCACTCTGGCTGTTGGGATGACACAACTCCTGGATCTATGTATCCAGCACTGTCCCCTTCTATCCTTCTGATTGATCCTTTGCTTAACCTTGGGTATTTTTCTCATACACATATGCTGATCAGCACTTGCTGAATACTTGGGTCAGGGCGGGGAGGGCACCCTCTGCAGATCTCCAGAGCTCTCTGCGTGTCCGCCTCTCTCTCCAGCTTCGTTCTCTCTGGTACCCTGCCTGCAACTCTGGCTGCCTTGGCCTCCGTGAACTTCCACCTCTATGTCCTCAAGTCACAGAGATGGCTGGGCTCTGCCTGGGTTCCCCTCCTATTGCCACAGTCAGGAAAATTTCTCTACTGAGTAAACTGGAGCAGCTGTAGGGCTCACCTCAGTTGTTTCCAATCTCTCAGGGATCACTGTCCTTCATTGTCTGATGTCCAATGTATTGAGAGTCATTGTTTTATTATTCCACTTTTTTTTTAAAGTTGTTTCAGTTTGAAGGGTAATCTGATTCCATCTTGATTGGGAGTGGAAGTCTCTACAAATATTGCTTAGCTTCTGAAAGGTGGGAGAAAGTTGAGAAGAAAGAGCAACAAGGGAATTAACATGGGAGGAATCCAGAAAGGGGAGAGGCTGTAACTTGGTGAGATGTAGATCCCCTGAAAGTTCTCCCTGAGATCTTCAGTAAAGTCTACTGAACCCAAAATGATTGTATGAATGGGAGTTTTGTGTCATTTAAAAAATAAGGCTGAATTTTATTTCTGGCTCCAAAAAGCAGGGTCATAGGAGGCAAAGGAGGCCAAAAGAACATAAGACCCCCCCAGGACTTCACTAAAGTCTTGGAGAGGCTTTGAATGTCCTCAGGCTGTGGACCAATCTCTCTGGATCTCAAGAAGCTCCAGTTGCCCAAGACACCCCTTCAGGGCTGAGAGGTTCATTCCCTTGCTGCTGGGAGCATTGGTGCTGACCACTCTCAGCTGAATCCTTCAGACATTTCCCTTAGCCATAGGGCAAAGGAAACCCTCTCACCCAAGGGTTTGCCCTCCCCAGGGGTAGCTCACATCCAGCAATTGCTTAATGAATGGGATACACACGCTTGGTCTTCTTTTCTCAAGGCCAGACAATTCTGGAGGGTCATCCCAGTGCTAGGGATCCCCGTGGGGTCATGGGATTGGCTGAAACCTTTGTTGTGACTCCATCCTACATCTCAGCTGTACTCTTCCCTCTGCCCAATCCTGCTTCCTTCACTCCCTTATAAGGTGTCGATCCTCAGGGTATTCTGCAGTAATCCCACTCCACGAGAATCTCTCTATGCACCTCTGAATGTGTTATTTACAATGGATGCCGTGTGTACATAGTACATACAATTTATGTGTGCATACAGTGTTTACGTACAATGGATACATAAGGCATTAGGGTTTAATTCATTGGAACCCCAGTTGAGAGGGGCTGCCCAGGGTGTGCGCACCCAGCTTTCTGGTCTAGAAGGATTGTCAAGAGCTGTCCCAGGAACCCATGCCCAGCTCCTGTGACTTGGGTCTGCTGCCTGTCTGTGGCTCACACTCGTGGCGTCCCCACAGCTCCTCAGTCCTGCACCTGTCCTTGGGTCACTCTGCACCTGCTCTCCTGTTCCTCTGGCTTCTTGCTGGCCCCCTCCCCAGCTGCTGCCTTGGGCATCTGGGCTGCATCATCACGGTTGTCATCGTAGGTTTTCTCAGCCACTAACTCTGTAGTCCCATCTATTTATCTAGCCCCTAGGAAACCCTGTTGAGTTGTAGGAAAGGAACTTTTTTTTTTTGCGGTACACGGGCCTCTCACTGTTGTGGCCTCTCCCGTTGCGGAGCACAGGCTCCGGATGCGCAGGCTCAGCGGCCATGGCTCACGGGCCCAGCCGCTCCGCGGCATGTGGGATCTTCCCAGACCGGGGCACGAACCTGCATCCCCTGCATCGGCAGGCGGACTCTCAACCAGTGCACCACCAGGGAAGCCCAGAAAGGAACTTCTGATAGCAGCAGGAAGAGGATTTCCCCCTGGAAGCAACACAAACCCATTTCCATGGTGTGTCCTGTTCCTTCTGTTCTAAAGAGGCAGGGCCAAACCCTATTAGAGACCAGGAAAATGCACGCTTCACATTTTCGCTTTTAGTTGTGTAATGCCCACCACCAGTAGCTTACATCGTCGGGAAGGAGGAGATGACAAAAAATATTTCAACAACTACCTTGGGGCCTAGATGCAAATGACTTGTTTGCTGAGTGGAGATTTCTGCCTTGGACTGGATAGAAGCTTCACGATGCAGTTGAACTTGGCTGTTTGAATGACTAACATTTTGCTACTATTGACCAAGATGATGATAAAAGCACATACACAGTTATTCTAGTTTCAAAATACTCTGTGTGCACTGACAGATCACTTATTTTTCATGATCTATGTGCTGACGTTTGGCTTTATAATGGGGATATGGAGCTAAAGAGCAAACTTTGGGGTAAAATTAATACCAAACCCATGAGTTCTATCTAGACGTTTAGGTGATGGTCTTGGGATATAAAGTACCTTGGCATTCCCAGACAAAAGCAGCTCAAAAAAAATGCCGTATTGTGATAAAGAGAACGTTCAGATGTCTATTTACCTGCCTATCTCATGGGAAAGTCAATAGCCTTAGATTAAATATGAAAAGCATACTTCACCCAGTGTTGCAAGGGTCAGCAGAACAATCTCTTTAGATTTTTCAAATGTTGGTCAACTCACAGAGGAGTATTCTTAAGTGTCACACGTCCTTGTATGTTTGAAGTAGAAGTTGACAGCACAGCCTGGAGAGCGCAGTGCTTCCCTTGTCCTCCCAGTTAATCATGTGTTTGGAGACCCAGACTGGAAGGCTCTGCCTTATCGCTGCACTGAGTATTGACAGAAGGGTCAAGTGGATGAAGCCAAATGTACAATCCTGAGATGAAAGGATCCTGTTATGCACACAGACATTGTTGATCAAATGACACAGGCAAAACAGCGAGTGGCTGACAGATTTCATTAATCCTGGAGCCGGAAGGGACCTTAAAGGTCACCGAGTCCAGAGTCCAGGGAGCCGCAGAACCGTGGTGAGAACTGGACCTTCTGACTCACGGTCCAGGGCTCAGCTCTGACCATTGATTAGCACCTGAGTGCCGGCTGTGTCCAGTGAGGCTATGAAAGGCCACACCTCTGGCCCACAGCAAACCAATTGACTCATTCTCTGGTGGCGGGGACTGGACACCAGTAGTTTTCAAAGTCTCCCCAGGTGATTCTAACACACATCAGGGCTGAGAATCACTGCTTTAAAGTTTGAAAAGCTATGATCGAGGTGTAAGACAGGCAGAAGCGTTAAGAAAAGTAAGTGATTCAGCAGAGGTGGTACTTCCCATCCCCTTGGGAGACGAGAGAGAGGTCCTGAGCTGGTAGAGGGGAGAGTCAGGGAGGAGGGGGCAGGAGGGGCACCGGTGTGGGCCTGCACACTGCCCGCCGCAGGCAGGGCCCCAGGTTAGGGGAATGTTCCAGATATGTTTGTGACGCAAGGGCAGAGGGGACTGGAGCCACAGATAAACCTCTGGAAAGAGGCACTGACAGCAGGCTTACGGTCCTCTCCATGCCACTGGGGCATGGAGAGAAGCTGAAGATTTTTCCTGGTGTGAGGATGCTAAAATCAGCAGCCCTGGAGGATCCTTATGACCTGGAAGAAGGATGGTGTCATAGACCTCAGGACTGAAGGCCACGTGGAGGGGCAGCAGGTCTTGGCATTGAAAAGCACAGACTCTGGAGCCAAAATGCATGAGCTTGAATCCCAAATCCACCACTTTTAAGTACGTGACCTTGGGCAAGTTACATAACCTCTCTGTGCCTCAGTCTCCTCCTCTGTAAAATGGAACTGTGACCCACCTGATAGGGTTGCTTTGAGGATTATGTTTGTTGGTATCTGTGAGCACCAATAGCTGTGTCCAGCAGACAACCAGTTAGCACTGTAGGGAGTTCTGACATAAATGCATAAACGGGCATGTGGACATCTGTGTGTATGCCAGCTCAGAGGTATTTTCTGACCAAGGACCATATGCCTACCGTCATCTTCTAATGCTAAGGATTCCCCAGGGAGTTTAGCTGCAACTCTAAGGAGAAAGTGGAGAGCAGAGAAGCATAAATTGTGTAATTTTCTCATGAGTCAACTGAGAAACTGTTGAATTGGCAAGATATTCTTTTCTGCTACTAAGAGGAATGGGGACTACTGATAGAAACAGAGTCTAGGTCCTAATTAACTAAAGAAAGATATATTTTGTGTACCTGAGTCCACAGCTTAAATACTTACATTTTCGACATTTCCTTTGAAGCTACAAACTTATAGGAAACTTTCTTTGGTCACCACAAACAAATATATCACTGATTATACTGCAGTTCCATTTTCATTAGGAGGTAAGCATTCTGCTTTACATAGGCTCCTACTTGAAAGCCTGGAATTCTTTCTAGCACTTTGATTACATCC
The DNA here is from genome assembly GCF_005190385.1 of Monodon monoceros. Classification (NCBI taxonomy): domain Eukaryota; kingdom Metazoa; phylum Chordata; class Mammalia; order Artiodactyla; family Monodontidae; genus Monodon; species Monodon monoceros. The sequence continues at coordinate 81,913,426 of NW_021703775.1, forward strand.
TGCCTCTGCCTTCTGGCCTCCATGGTTTCTTTCTTTTCTCTTTTGTAAAATTTTATTTATTTATTTTAGCTGCATTGGGTCCTTGTTGCTGTGCGCGGGCTTCCTCTAGCTGCAGCAAGTGGGGGCTACTCTTCGTTGTAGTGCGTGGGCTTCTCATTGCGGTGGCTTCTGTTGTTGCAGAGCACAGGCTCTAGGTGTGCGGGCTTCAGTAGTTGCAGCACGCGAGCTCAGTAGTTGTGGCTCACAGGCTCTAGAGCGCAGGCTCAGTAGTTGTGGCTCACGGGCTTAGTTGCTCCGTGACATGTGGGATCTTCCTGGACCAGGGATCGAACCTGTGTCCCCTACATTGGCAGGTGGAATCTTTTTTTTTAATTTATTTATTTTGGCTGCATTGGGTCTTTGTTGTTGTGCACGGGCTTTCTCTAGTTGCGGTTGAGCGGGGGCTACTCTTCGTTGCGGTGCACAGGCTTCTTATTGCAGTGGCTTCTCTTGTTGTGGAGAACAGGCTCTAGGCGCACGGGCTCAGTTGTTGTGGCTCACGGGCTCTAGAGCGCAGGCTCAGTAGTTGTGGTGCAAGGGCTTAGTTGCTCTGCAGCATGTGGGATCTTCCTGGACCAGGGCTCAAACCCGTGTCCCCTGCATTGGCAGGCGGATTCTTAACCACTGCAACACCAGGGAAGTCCCATGGTTTCTAATGAAAAGTCAGCTTCTCATTTTATTGAGGCTCTCTTTGATGTGTCTCTTTTCTCTTGATAGTTATAAGATTCTTTCCTTGTCTTTGTCTTTCGACAGTTTAACTATGATGTGTCTAGGTATCTATTTCTTTAGTTCCTGCTACTGGGAGTTCATTGAGGTTCTTGGATGTGCAGATTGATGTTTTTCATCAAATTTGGGACGTTTTCAGCCCTTATTTCTTCAAATATTCTTTTGCTCCCTTTCTCTTTCCTTTACTTCTGTGACTCCTATTATGCATGAAAAAAAGACTGTCAACCAAGAATTCTATATCCAGCAAAACTATCCTTCAAAAACCAGACGAAAGATTAAGATTTCCCCAAATAAACAAAAACTGAGTGGATTTGTCCCAGAAAAACTCCTCTGCAAAAAATACAAGAGGGAGTGAAGTGAAAAGACATAAGATAGGAAATCAATTCCACAGGGAGAAAGAATGAACGCCAGTAAAGATAACTACGTAGGTATGTATAAAAGACTTTTTATTTGTAATCTTTCTCCTGTAATCCATTTAAAAGATAATTGCATAAAGAAATAATTATAAAACTGTGTTTGATGAGCTTATAATGTAAAAAGATATGATTTGTATGACAATAAGCTCAAAAGAGGGAAAAATAAAGCTACATTACCGCAAACTTTTTGAGTACTATTGAAATTAAATTGCTACTAATCTGAGCTACAATGGTTTAAGTTAAGATGTTAATTGTAATCCCCAGGACAAATACTAATAAAACAACAAAAACATAATTAAAGAAACAACAAGGACATTAAAATGGTACGTTAGAAAATGTCTATATAACAGAAAAGAAGCAGTGATGGAGAAATAGAGGAACACAAAATGTATAAGATATATAGATAACAAACAGCAAGAAGGCAGATGTAAATTCTACCTCATAAGAAAGTACACTTACTTTAAACGTGGATAAACTGAACACTCAGCAATCAAAAGGAACACACCCAACAACATGAATGAGTCCCTAAGGAAAAAGGCCAGTCCCATAAAGGATGGGGGAGGGGCTGGGGAGAGAGCTGGGTGTGGTTGTAAAAGGACAACAGGGGGATCCCTGTGGTGTTGGAACTGTCCAGTATCTTGACTGTGGTGGTCGAGCCACAGACCTACACAGGTGGTAAGATTGTATAGTGTTTAATACACACACACACAATACACACAACACACACATACACACAAAAGAATACAAGTAAAACTGGGAAACATCTGAATAAGATCAGTGGATTGTATCAATGGCAGTAGCTTTGTGAAATTCTACTATAGTTTTGCAAAATGTTACCATTGAGGGAAACTGGGTAAAGTGTAAAAGTGATCTCTCTGTATCATTTCTTACAGCTACTTGTAAATCTACTCATATCTCAGTAAATTTTTAAATTAGAAATTCTATTAACTGTAGCATATGTTGACATGAGTATAGCTAACTGTTTGAAAGGGTGAAAATCAGAGTTAGTGGTTTCTTCTGAGATATAGGATTGAAGGGGAATTCTTAATTTTCAACACTTTTTACTTTAATTTTTACAAGTGTGACTTATTTTTGTTTTACTTAAAAGTAAGTAAACTGTTTTCTACTTACAATGAAATTACTAAGTTACTCAGTATATTAAAGAAAAAAAGAGAGAGAGAGAGAGAAAGAAAGAAAGAAAGAAAGAAAAAACAACGACAAGGTAGAGATTTCAAATGCCAGTGAGGACTCCCTGGGATTAAATGCCCATACCTCCACCTGGGGTAATGCCAGCTGGCTTCCAAGTGACAGAGTCAGCACCAAAGCCCAGAGGTGGGTTGTGTTTCACTGGTGAGAAGTCGTTGCTTATCTTTATTCTTCTGATCTCACATTCCCTGAAAGCTTTCAGATTATTGGATTTTTTCATTAGCTGAGTTCGTATTCTTGTTTTTCCATCCCGTCCATATGCCTCCCTCCCCGCCCTGCACCGGTCTAGCCCCAAATGACCTCATTCTCCCCTGTTCTCAGATCAAGCTCTGCACCTTGGCCAGGCCAGGCCCCTCACTGCCCACAGAACAGTACCTTTTGTACAGACCCACCACGTCTGCCACATTGTTCCCTCTTGTGAATTCCCAGGAGCATTTTGTCCTGCCTGGGGCTGAGCTGTGTCTGCGAGACAAGGAAGAGGGTCAAGCCTGTGGTACCCGAGGGCCGCTCAGACAAGTGCTCAGCTCTCTGCCACCTGATCTGGGGCAAGGCCAGAGCATCCAGGGTCCAGCAGGGGCACCAGCATCCACTCACACTGACCGCACAGAGGAAACAGAGCTTTTATTTGATCGAATCCTAACTAATAATCTTCCTCTCAAGTCCCACCATATGGACACAAATTTCACTTTTTGTCCAGTGGGCTTTAACTTTCCATCTCTTGAATAATAGACTTCATCTGTCATTCTTTCCCAAGTGAGGCAGGATATACCAGTGAACAACTTGGGTGCTGTAGTCGCACAAACCTGAGTTTAAATATACAACTCCTACCTACTAGTTACATCACCACGGGCATGTTATTCAATCTCCCTGAGCCTCGGTTTCTTGCATTGTGAAATACGTACAGTTATAATACCTCTCTTGTGGGTTTTTTGAGGATTAATGGCATTACATGGGGCAGCTCCTTAGCAGTTCCTTAGCTTGGCAGATGGTACCTGCTCATTTTGGGTTCCTGATATGCACTGTTTTCTGTCCCTGTCCAGTCCATATAATGTTGGGAGCAATGCCATTCATTCAACCTTCAATCATAGACTGTCTCATGTTGTTGGCTAACTGTTCCCTGGTTGAATGGGCCATAGCAACATAATATTATGTGGGGTTACTTGAGCATGTAAAAAACAATTCTTGACATACCAGATTTTTAAGATAATCTCTATAATCTAGCCCTAAATAAATCATGTTTATTATAAGACTATATTAACTCCCTGATTAAAACTGATTTGCTAACAGTGTCCTAAAAATGCTGTTAACTGGTGTACCTTACTCACATGTGGATTTCATGGTTATTTTTGAGCAGTAGCTACAATTCCTAAGAATTTATAATTTTGTTAACCTTCCAAGTCCCCTGTTCCACTGTCAAAGGAACAACAGCCCATCATGGAGGGTGGTCCAGTCGGCAGGTACGGCATCGGGGCTTGGGGTGGTCCCCTTTGTGATGGTTCTGTAAACTCCAAGATAAAGCTTCATTCCTGCTACAGGGAATTCTCCCCAAGAAGGAGGAGCTGTCACCCCCTCACCACTCCATCCTCACAGCGATGAGGGTGGAATAGGAGCCCAGCCTCAGTGGGCCTCAAGGAACGAATAGTTCCATAGATTTTATTCCACACTGGGTACTGTATGGGTTATTTCTTAACAACCATTTTACATGCTATGATTATCTTAATGCCTCCTTAAAGTACTATGACTACTCCCTTCTCACTTCTTTTTCTCCCTTTTTTTTTTTTGTGGTACACGGGCCTCTCACTGCTGTGGCCTCTCCCGTTGTGGAGCACAGGCTCCGGACGCGCAGGCTCAGCGTCCATGGCTCATGGGCCGAGCTGCTCCGCAGCATGTGGGATCTTCCCGGACCGGGGCACGAACCCGTGTCCCCTGCATCGGCAGGTGGACTCTCAACCACTGTGCCACCAGGGAAGCCCCCTTCTCACTTCTTGAGACTGAATTTGGCTGCAATTAACAGATAATACAAATAACAGTAGCTTACAGAAGACAGGGAATGTATGTGTCTCTTATGCAAAAGAAGTCCAGTGGAGGGCAGTCCAAAACTGATATGGCAGTTCCTCAGAGACCAGGGTTCCCTCTGTCCTTCCTTACAGCGATCCTTGGCAGGGGTTTGTGGCCCTGTGGTCCCAGGCTGGCTGCTGGAGCTCCAGCCATCATATCTCTATTCCAGAAAGACAGAGGGGAAGGTTAAAAGGCAGGAGGGGCATAGAAGCCTTGTCCAATACCTTTCACTGACTCTCCTTTGACAGAACTGTGTCACAGGACCACACATAATTTCAGAATGACTAGGAAATTTAGCTTTTTAGCAAGACATGTTGCTTCCTTGAATTGAATGTGGGTTTAATTAAATAAGGAAGAATGGTTCTTGGGTGGGCCTTTCTCAAGCCCTGTCATAAGATACTAGCCCAGAAGAGAAGACAATTGTCAACAGTAGTCCAGGAGGAGGAAAGGACTCAATGCCCAGAACTTAGTTAACTTCCCAGCAGAAACCTGTGTGCCCCGGGACCACTGTACTTAGTCTAGCATCTGGGAGAAGTTCCTGGCTCTTCACCAGCCCCTGGGTTCCAGCTGACACTACATGTGCTGCTGACTTATTTCTATCCTGCCATTCTTGCCCCACGTGTGACTCATCATGTGTAGAACTCCTTACTCTTTATAAGAAGGTATTGCAGGGCTTCCCTGGTGGTGCAGTGGTTGAGCGTCTGCCTGCCGATATAGAGGACATGGGTTCGTGCTCCGGGCCGGGAAAATCCTACATGCTGCGGAGCGGCTGGGCCCGTGAGCCATGGTCGCTGAGCCTGCGTGTCCGGAGTCTGTGCTCTGCGACGGAAGAGGCCACAACAGTGAGAGGCCCGCGTACCGCAAAAAAACAAACAAACAAAAAAAACCAAGGTATTACACAGTTGGAGGCTTGTTTTATTTTAAAATTTTAAAGCATTTGATTTGTTGATTTCAAAAATGACCTACAAAAGAGCACGATTTAAGGAAGTAAAAGTTACATCTTCTTCCTAGCCTTAAATAGAGTTATTCCACTCCAGCCGTAGACATGACAAAAGCCAGTGAGATAGAGATGGACGAGGCTCGGAGAACACAGCTGGCTCTCTGGCCGCTCATTCCAAGAGGTGGTTGGAGCCAAACCTCATGGGAAAATCGATCAAATGCAATTTAACTAACTGATGAATTGCTGTTGAAAGCCCATTCATTAAAACACACTTTTACCGCTGATGGAGTCGTGAAATTGCAAAAGCCCCAGCAGGAGGGGGTGGAGTCGCTGTCCCTGGGCGGCTCTTACAGTGCCTGGCAGAACAGGGCCTGGGCCACCCTGCTGAAGACCTTGTGCAGGGGAAAGAGCCTGGGCTTCAGGGTCGGAGGGACCCTCGCTCTGACCCCCAGGTGACGTAGATGAGTGTGTCCACCATCTCTGAGGCTCCTTTTCTATAAGCAGACATAGGCATCCACCTCACGGGATTCAGTTGCATCATGTATATAAATGCTGCAGGATTCATTAAAGCTCTGCGTTTAATCGCGGCATTTGGGGCTTGAGAAAAGTCAGGGCCAGGCCATTTGTGAGAGGCCCTCCGGAGAGCCTGTCACTAACTCACCCTCCCTTGTAAAGGAGAAGCCAGAATCACACTGACTTTTTGGGGGTTCAGTCGTGCCAGGAGAAGACACCCTATCCTGGTCAGTAAAACTTGGCTAAAGGTTGTTCTCGTTTGCTAAAGTGAGTGAAAGCCGTTGAGCTATTTGTCGTTAGAACCCTCGCTGTTCTGGTCAGGCCTCCAGGACAATGAGGTGATTTGAGAAGAGACTTTCCTCCTTCTATCTTCCTCTCCCCAGCCTTGGGGCACTGGCCTCAGGATGGGGGGACCCCGTAGAGATGCCCTCTAGGGCCTCCTTGAACAGGGCTGTACCTGGTCCCTGTACTCTGAGACTCAAGGCATGAATAATGGATGAAACACACTCCAAAACTAGCCATTTATGGTAGAATTTTCTCTCATGATTTAGGACCAAAAAAAGGAACAATTAGTTCCAAACATCATGCCCTCAAGCCTGCTGTGAAGTGTAATTTTTATCTCTGTCCTCTCTTAGTTTTGACAGCTTTTTTCAGACAGCACTGGGGCAGAAGAGGTCCACTGTGAACGCTGACTTGTCTTCCTTCCCGAGGCCCTGTACCAGCTCTCCTCTCAGCCCGAGGACCTAGGCTGAATGACACAGCCCATCGCTGGCTCTTCTCTGGGCCTGAGCCACATGGCCCTCCTCATGGCCCCTCCCAGGGCTGCCAGGGCCACACCCAGGGTCAGCTGCTGGGGCACAGAAAAGCAGTTTGCCCCAGTGGCCACTGGAGTCTGTCCCCTCTGGAGGAAGAGACTGACGGTGGCCTTCGCAGGGCCCACATTCTCAAGGTCAGCACAGAGAGGAGCAATGGGAAGGCGTGGACTGAGCTGCATTCAGACGGTCTTGGGACTGACCCTCCGAACGCTGTCCCCAGCTGGCTGTGTGATCCTGAGCAAGTCGCTCGACCTCTCTGAGCTACCATTTCTTTAGCTGTAAAATAGGTTTCAAGGAGACTCACCTCAGAGGATTACCGAGATGATTCCCGCAAGTAATGAATGTGGACGTGCCTGGCGTAGTGTCTGGGAAATGAGAGGTGAGCCCGGCCCAACCCGCTCTTTATGGAGCCCGAGTCAGGTCCTATCCTAGGGCTGCGTCCCTCTCCTTCAGAGCGCGTATCGCCCCCAGAGCCCATACCTGACTCCCTCTCTGGAGTACGAGCTCCGTTTTTGGCACTACTTTGAACATGGCCTGACCTCCGGGTGCTTGATAAGTATCCGCTGAAGAGACAAATGTTAGTTCCCTTCCTTTGGCTAACTTGGCCCTTTCCCACCCGAACTGCTGTCAGAATAATCACGGTTCATATTCACTGCGTATCTCCCACCTGTTGGTCCAGGCTCTTAACGAATATTATCTGTTTAATCCCACAGCCAACTGCTGTAAAGTAGATGCTACTGTTCCCATTACACAGGTGAGAAAAGTGAGGCACAGGGAGTTTAATTACGTTGCCCTAAATCCCACTACCTGTAAGTTGGAAACCAGGATTAGAATTATCACTGGCTCTTGGGATTTTTATCTACTTGACTTGAGAGAGGTCAAGTTCACCACCCCCAAATCACTAGTCAATCCAAGTCAAATCCTTCCCCCTCCTGCCTGTCCTGGGCTGCCCACCGATGGGGTTGTACTACTGGGAGAGGTGATTGGTGCTGTCCAGGCCCTCATAGAACCCAGAGCTGCTGAGCTGGACCTCAGTGTCCGGGGGGGGGCACTGCCCCAGAGATGGGCAAGTGGTCCCCAGAGCTGTGCCTCAGTGACAACACCTGTTCTTTACAGGCAGAACCCATCTCAGCCTGCTCTTCCCAAGGAGGGGCTTAGCTTGATGGGTCCTCAGATAGTCACAGCACAGATGACTGAGGAACCCCTCTCATCTCCGAGGTGAGCCATCAGTAGAGCTGCAGGAGCGGCCAACAAGGTGGACCAGGGGTCCCCAGGATCCCCTCCCGGCTGGTGCTGAAGCCCGGTCAGCCCCGAGCCCTGGCAGCTCCTTGGTTGTAAGGGCAGAGTGGGGCTGCCATTCCCAGTGGGCACAGTGTCTCTGCACATTTAGATCCTTAAGAGCCAGTCCGGTCTGGGGAGTCCACGGCAGAAATTCGGGGATGCCCTTGATACCACCTCAACCCCAGCCTCCTGAAACTCCCATTCATTGTAGGCTTAGTAGCCATGGAGAATAGTTAGTAATTTCACACTCATTTTGTGCCAGGGAAGAGTGCTCTGGGCGGTAGCTCTATTTGTCATGAACTTCACCGTTGGAGTCGTTCGTTCATGCTTTGGTCTATTCATTGAACGCTGCTCACTAGCTGTGTGGTCTTGGACACCTCACCTGATTTCTTTAAATCTCAAGTTTCTTCACCTGCAAAAGGAAGATATTAAAGTACTAACCGTGTAGGGCTGTGAGGCTGCAATCGTGCTTGTGTGGTGCCCAGCACAACGCCTGGTGTGCAGTTAAGTGCTTCACAAAGTTGTCTTATTATTGGATACTTGCTGACTGCCTCTGTGTGCTGGGGAAACAGAAAGGAGAGAGATACGATCCCTGCCTTCCATGTGTTTCCTGAGTGATCGTGGAGGCTGACGTGGAGCCCACTCATTTGAGCAAAGTAAGAGACCTCAGAGGAGAGAGCAGGCAGCTGCTCGGAAAGGTCAGAAGGCCCTCGGCCAAGGTGACAGCGGACCCAAGACTCGGTGGGTGAACATGAAATTGCCCACCTGGTGGACCAGGTCCGGAGGGACCTGGAGATTGGAACGCCCCACCAGAGGAAGAGCTTTGCCCCCAGGCCTACCCCGGCTTTGGCAAGGGGAGACAAGGGCACAGGGAGCAGGGTAGAGCTGAACAGGGTAGAGCTGATGCGTCTCCTTCGGGCTGGAAGCTGGGAAAGGAAGACTTCTCATTCAAAACAGTGAAGGATACAAAATCGAGGGGGCTGTTTGTCAGGGGGTCATGGGGGAGTAACTGCACAGGAGCGTGAAGCCAGAACAGGAGCGCCAGGGATGGAAGAGCGAAGGTGGGAAAGGAGCACAGCCGCGGCCCCACATCACTACCTGAAGCAAGTGCTCCCCAGCACGGCTGAGGGCGAGCAGCCACATTTAACGCACTGAGGGTGAGGCCGGACAGCACATGCAAAGAGGCAGAGCCAGGGAAGAGGTGCAAAGGAGCTCCCGCAAATCTGCAGCCATGACGGGAAAAACGGGCAAAGGATATGGACAGGCAGTTGACAGAAGATGACTCCTCCAGATCCAACAGGACTATAAAGAGATGACCAAATTCATTAGTGATTAAGGAAACACATTAAAGCAATAATGAGAGATCATTGAAAAACTATTAGATTGAAAAGAAATAGAAAACTTTCTCTGTAAAGGGGCAGGTAGTAGCTGTTTGGTCCACAGGCTGTGGTTTGTGGGTCTAAGTGCAGCGTACCATGATTTGGGTCAGGCCCGTGACAACTGGAATAGGAGAGACAGGGCCAGATATGGATGATGTTGGGAGGATAGAACTGACCAGACCTGGGAGATGGTGGGGATGATTCCCAGGTTTGGGGAACTAGATGGTTGGTGGTGCCAGCAACCAAGACAGGAACTCCAGGAGGCGGAGTGGGTTTTGAGGGCAAGGGTTCACTTCTAGAACCAGCCCACACGTGAAGACAACCCAGGAAAGAGGGGAGCGTGGAGGGACCCCTGGAGAAGGGAGCCAGAACCCTTGGGTAAGCGCATCCTCGAGTCCATCCTGCCCCTGGCTGTGAGGCAAAGCTTCCTTACTGTTCAAGCTGGTTTGCGTGGTCATTGCGCATAGGTGAGAGGCGTGGTCGTGGTGTGGGGTGAGAATGAAGCTTACCAGACCCTTCCTGAAACGACCATGATGACTGCTTGTGTTATTATCAAAACTTTTATATTTAGTGCTCACTACATGCTAGGCACTGGCTAAGTGCCTTGCAAAGATGAACTCGATCCACAGTTGTTACGTAGCAGAGTTAAGTGCTATAATTGCACCCACTTTACGGGTTAGAAACCCGAGGCACAAGAGGCTATATAACCTGCCCAAGGTCACACGGTGGCAGAGCCAGGGTTCACGCCCAGGACTCTTTTTTTTTTTTTTTTTTTTGCGTTACGCAGGCCTCTCACTGTTGTGGCCTGTCCTGTTGCAGAGCACAGGCTCCGGACGCGCAGGCTCAGCGGCCATGGCTCATGGGCCCAGCCGCTCCGCGGCATGTGGGATCTTCCTGGACCGGGGCACGAACCCGTGTCTCCTGCATCGGGAGGCGGACTCTCAACCACTGTGCCACCAGGGAAGCCCACGCCCAGGACTCTTGTAGTACACACCTTAAATCTGCTCCAGCCAGGTGGCAGTCCTCACTTTCTCACCAAAAATTTCGTGAGCAGGTGTGGTTAGCCCCACTTTACATAGGAAGACATGGAGGCTTGGGGAGCTTAAATGATTTCTCAGGTGGCAGCACATGGATCCCAGGGGTGGCGCAGCTGGGATTCAAACCATCTGTCTCCAAAGTCCAAACACCCCTGTCCCACCATCTGATCTCTGAGCAACTTAAGAGACAAGCTAATAAAATTCCAGATTGCAGAAAACAGAGCCAAGTGGGGGAGAACTGCTGCTGGGGACGGCCAGCAAGAAGAGGAGGCTGGAAGCTCCCGACCCGGGGGGTGATGGTCCAGGACCCAGACTAGCCGTGGATGGAGAAAACACTGAGCGTTAAATGAAGTGGACGTTGTCTCGTTTAACCCATGAAGCATGATATCCAGGCGCTATTGTCCCCATTTCACGGAAGAGAAAACAAGCTCAGAGGCATGAAGTAACTTGTTCAAGGCCCCACGTCCAGCAGGTGGTGCAGCAGGGGAGGTGAAGTTCTTTCTGAAGCTCCATCCGGTTCTGGAAACCAGACGTTCAGGTTTTGCTACTTGGTGTGACTGACTAGACCCTTCCTAGCCCAGCCTGCCTGTCAGCCTCAAATCAAACGTCTGGACTCTTAGTAGCCCTTTGTGTCTGTCCTTTGCTCCTGAAGCCTTGTTGATATAAAGTTTCAATGAAATAAGTGGATTTTACTTCAGCTACTGTCCAAGAGAACCAGAGCTGGACAGTAGCTAAAGCAATAAAAAGAGATTTAACCAGAAGCTATTGCAATGGGGGAAAACGGACCCCAGGACAGAACTGGGCTCAATTCTGAAAGCAGCGTGGACACTTACAGCCCAGGAACGAGGCGGGGGTGAATGGGTAGAAAATTACTAAGAGGAAGCATCAGGAGTAAGGGGGGATTCTGGTTGAACTGACCTAGCAGGATTCTTTCTAGAGGCAGGCCTGGGGGATCAGACTTCCTTGGAGGGTGGTGGGGTGTGGAATTTGATCAGATACTGAGGGCGATTAAAGGCTGGGGGTTCTTTCTCAACTGACTCAACAGGATTCTTGCTACAACTGGACCGTGTAGGCTCAACAAGGACAACCAATGTCGAGGCCTAGACGGTTAGGGGAGCCTGATTGAGTGAGGTCAAGGAGAGAGACTGGTCACTATCTAAATGAATTCTCCGTCTACCGTATTATCAGACTTTAAAGCAACACCTGAGCATGTACTGCACTCGAAAGCCAAAATGATGGGATAGCTTTTGTGTTTAAAAAAACTCACTGGGGCTGAAGACAGGCCTGGGGCAGGGAGTCTGGACTTTGGCCTGGGGTTTCTGGGGAGACTAGAGCCCAGGGGAGCAAGTGTGTGTGATGGGGTCCCTTGGCCAAGCTAGTTTGAGGAAGCTGCAGGAATTTGCATTGGGGGAGGGTGGTTGAACGCTTAAGCCTGGAGGCCGGGACAGAAGTGTGGGCTGGACACTTTAAAAAAAATTAAGTAATTAATTAATTTTTGGCTGCGTTGGGTCTTCGTTACTGCGCGTGGGCCCTCTTTAGTTGCAGCGAGCGGGGGCTACTCTTCGCTGTGCTGCGTGAGCCTCTCATTGCAGTGGCCTCTGTTGTTGCGGAGCACAGGCTCTAGGCACACGGGCTTCAGCAGTTGTGGCGCACGGGCTGAGTTGCTCCGCGGCATGTGGGATCTTCCCCGACCAGGGCTCGAACCCATGTCCCCTGCATTGGCAGGCAGATTCTCAACCGCTGTGCCACTAGGGAAGCCCTGGGCTGTACACTTTTTAAAAAAACTTTTAAAATTTCAAATAATTACAGATTCACAGGAAGTAGTAAAAAAAAAAATACCATTAGGCCTTCATCCAGTTTCGCTCAATGGTAATATCTTGCATGAGTATAGTATCAAAGCCAGGGAGCTGACATTGGCATGAGCCGCGGAGCTTTTTCAGATTCCAGCAGTTTAACATGCCGTGTGTGTGCCTGTACAGTTCTGCGCAATTTGATGACGCGTGTAGACTTGGGTAACCACTGCGACATCGATTGTTCGTGTGTTTATTTATTTCTTGAATGTCTCTGTTCAGTAATAGTGTCTTGGGGGCATCTGTGATAGACACTTAAGGCCGTAGACCTGGATGAGATTTTCAGAGGGAGCAAAGGAGGACGCCAGGGGTGGAATACCAGACGGAGGAGAAGGGCTCTGCCCTGGCTCCTGCGACAGCCTTCCTGAAAGAGAAGGTTCTGTGAAAGGAGGAGGTCTGGGCTCCCCTCCAGGGCACCGTGTTGCCTGCAGCGCCGCACCGCCCCCCCACCGCTGTCCCAGCCCTTGGCCCCAGGTTTTCCAGACCTACTCACAGGTCCCCAAATCATCCGCCCCAAATGCCATCACAGTGGTCCCTCCGCTGCGCTCCCCAGAAAGCAGTCTGTATCCGGAGTGCTTTGTTGGGCCGTGTGTACCAGATCTGGGCTTGGGAAAATGTAAATGTATTTGAATAATATGTCAACAACACTTAATACTATAACTAAGGCTGAGGGGACCCTGAGGCTGGACACCGGGATCTCATACCTCAGCACAGAGCTGCCGTACAGGGCACACTCGTGTGCAGCTCAGCTGTTTGTGGTTCATCGCTACCATTTGGCACCTTTTTTCCTAGGAGAGCACAACCAGGCTGCATCTCCTGAAAGCCTTTAGCAAGTCAACTCCTACTTAAGTAAGGAGGACATTTTTCCCCAAAGAGGACGGAGGTGACTTAGTATCAATTTCATTCTCTCTATAGTTTTATTCTGTCATCTGCTCGTTAATTCTTTCATCCACGAAGCCTCGGTTTTGCAGATTCTGCCCATCACAGCTTCAGACACACGCCCAATGGAAACCCCGCGATGGCGCCTCCCGGGCTGCGGCGGGGCCTGAATGGTGCAGCAGCGCCATCTTCTGGTGGATCTGAGAGCTGCAGTCTGAGGACGGCTAATGCTTGTTCTCCATCACCTTCCACAGGAACCTGGTTCACCCAGCCTCAGCTGCTCCCAGCTCCGGGAAAGCCTGGTGTGACGGAAGGAGGTGTGGACCTGGGAGACAGGGACCACCGTTTATGGATCCCTACTGGTTGTGTGTCAGGAGTTACACTGGCTGATGAGGACCAGGGATGAACGGGACATGGGCCCCGACATCCCAGAGCCAAGACAGTGATGGGAAGTGCTGGAGCGCCTGGGGGTGCAGTTCTGGCTCTGCCCCTACCAGCCATGGGACCTGCAGCAAGCTACTTAAGTTCCTTGAGGCTCAGCTTTTTTTGTATTTAAACAGGAAAACGAGGCTAATAATTAGTCCCTGGTGTGGTTGCTTTAAAAAGACACAACTTGAAATGTAAAGAACATAATAGAGATTCACTAAAAGGGCGGTAATTATATTCTCGGTGATGTAATAACAGCTCGTCAGACAAAGAAGGGAGTGCTGGGGAGGGGCGGTCAGGAAAGGCTTCCCAAGTGAGGATACATTTCAGCTGGCTTTTGAAAGATGAGTAGGCGTTTTCCAATCCGACGAAGGGGAAGGGCATTCTGGATGGGTGAGCGGTGTGTACAAAGGCACAGTGGTAAGAAGTTCCACGGTATATTTGGGAAATGGCATACAGCTTGGTCTCACCTAAGCAAAAGTAGGGGGGCAGCGAGGTGGAGCAGGTAGAACTGAAGCTGGGCAGGTGAGCTCCATCAGAATCTCTAGGAGTGGGTTGTGAAAATCTGTTTCATAAAAGATGCCCAGGGGATTCTGAGACAGCCTGCTAAAGGTCCAATGTCTGAATACCATCACCCTACCAAGCATTCTGCATAATTCTCTCTAATCCGTAACCTGGCAAAGTAAACATTATACGCAGCAGAGAGCCGAGGCTCAGAGAGGTTAAATGACTTGCCCAAGATCACACAGTTAACGTGAGCTGAGATTCAATCCCTGGTTATTTTGACTTCAAATCCTATACACGCAGCGAGTGCTCGATAAAAGCAGACACTACCCTAGCCCCGATGCTCTTAAGACCTGGGCTACCAGAGGTGCTGGTGTCCTGTTTTCCTGATGTCTGTGCTGTCAGGATTTGAGGGAAGACAGGTTCAGGGCCAGGGAAACCCACTCTGTGGGCCAGATTCTTATGCTGGGTGCACGCATTTAGGTTCTTCTGGTTGAAATTCCTTATTGGAAGGAAGAGAGCACTGCTTTTCCTTCTCAGGAATTTTGCCAGAGGTAGTTTTGTGGGTGCGCACGGAATTTTTTAAAAAAATGCAAAACAGTCTCAAACTTACAGAAAACCTTCAGCACAAATTATATGTTTTTTTCTGGAACCATTTGAGGGTACCCTGACATGATGCTTCATTGCTCCTGAATACTTCAGTGTATTTCCTGCAATAAGGATTTTCTCCTATTCGGTCATAATACACCCATCACTCCCAACTGGGTAGTAAACACGATGCGTCACTGCTGTTCAAGTCTCACCAACCGTCCCCACGATTCCTTTGTCATAAACGGATCCAGTTCTGGTCTGCGTTGGCATCTGACTGTGGGCCTCTTTGGTCTCCTACAGTCTGGAGCACTTCCTCAGTTTTTACCTGATTTTCACGACTTTGACACTTGTACGGTTAAGGGCCAGTTTGTCTGTAGACTGTCCCTCCGTTTGGGTGTGTCTGCTGTTCCCTTGTGATTGGATTCAGGTTAAAAATCTTTGACAGGTAAATCCTAGAAGTGCTACTTACGTGGCACATGATTTCAATTAGTCTCATTAATGATGACACTCATGGTATCATCCGGTTACCGTGGTGACCACCAGGCTTCTCCCTGTCAAGTTACCTTTGCAATTAATAAATACTCTGTGGGGTAATACGTTGAAACTCTGTGAATATCCCGTTCCTCACCAGACTTTCCGTTTATTCATCTCTATCCTGTTTACTCAGTGGGTTATAATCCATTATATCGTTATTTATCTGATGAGCAAATTGTCTCAGATTTGGCTAATGAGGAGTCCTTGAAACTGGCTTCTGTGTCCTTTTTTTTTTTTTTTTTTTTTTTGCGGTACGCGGGCCTCTCTCTGTTGTGGCCTCTCCCGTTGCGGAGCACAGGCTCCGGACGCGCAGGCTCAGCGGCCATGGCTCACGGGCCCAGCTGCTCCGCGGCATGTGGGATCTTCCCGGACCGGGGCACGAACCCGCATCCCCTGCATCGGCAGGCGGGCTCTCAACCACTGCGCCACAGCCCTTCTGCGTCCTTTTGACGTGTGCCCTCGTCCTGAGCACTCCCTGTTTTCTGCTGCAATAAGATAATCCGAGCTCATTATGTTCTCTCTCTGCCGCCTCCCTGGAGCCACAGCCAGTTCTCCAAGGAGCCCCAGTCCACCTAGTGGGGAATAGAATTTACAGTCAGTATCCGGGTGCCAGGTGTGCTTGTTGCTACTGGCGGGGGGCGGGGGGTCACGGCTCCCAGACCCTCTCAATGGAATATATATGTGTGTGTGTACATACACATTTACATCTATTTTCTGTACCTATCTATACATTTATCTATTTAGATCACATGTTTACTTACTTATCAACCTCTTTATGTTCCCAGTCTCTTAGCTAGATGGCTTTTGAGCTTTCGGAGAACAATGGAACGTTAAAGCTTTTCGAAACGATCCAGTCTAACCTCTTTATTTTAGATAAAAATAAAATAGATGGGGGACTGGGAAGAAGCGGGAGGAACGCCAGGCTGACCTCGCCTTCAAGGAGCTGCAGGCTGTGATCCATTAGACAGGGGCTTGTCTTCCGGGGGAGGAGTGGGCTAACCTGGGGCCGTCCCAAAGGCAGAATGAAAGCGCTGTAAGGAAGCAGGTGCCTCTTGAGGTAAGGAAGGGCTTTGGGACAGTCAGAGCTGGCCACGATGGAGATGAGGACTCCGGGAGGTGGTGAGCTCGCTGATTGGCCCCCCATGGGTGCTGCCAAGGGCTCCAGCCGGGAGGGTGGTGGAACTGGGGCGCTCTGGCTCCCCTGCAGCCCTGGCCACCCCCCCGCCCCGCCCCGATCTGCCCACCTGCTCTGGTCAGCAGGCTTGGGAGGCCTTTTCCACATTCTGATGGGCTGGTTCCCTGGCTTGATTTTTCTAAAACTTTCTTCCCTCCAGTTTCCCCCAGGGGCCAGCTCATTCCCTGAGCCCTGAGCACCCACTCCCTGGACGCTCTGGAGCCTCCCCTTCCCCTGGATTACACTCCCACCACCCCTCCACTCTGTAAGCGAAACTCTCCCTAACCTGGGCCACGGGGTCCGGCGTGGGCTGAGCCTGAGATTGGGACAGAAGTGCAGGGCCGGCGCCCAGCAAGCCCTTGTCCTGCCTTCTTGGGTGTAGATCCTCCCACCTTTCCCGGGGTCACA
>NW_021703775.1:81931940-82024554 GCF_005190385.1 Monodon monoceros
AGAGAGAGAGAGAGAGAGAGAGAGAGAGAGAGAGAGTTGGGGGCAGGTATAAACGGCAAAGGGTTAATGTCCACTGGCCCAGGTGAGGGTTAAACGCTCAGGTCTCTGAAGCATATTCTAGAAGAGCAGGCTTGCCCCCTGAGGGGTGGTGGGGGTGGTCTGGTGACCGATTGGCCCCATGTAGCCTTTATGGCACCGAAGGACTCGGGCCAGCTTTCCTCAGGCTGGCCTCATTTGTCAGGCCGGGGCAGCTATTGGGCAAAGGTGAGCAGCTCGCACGTCAGTTCAGTGTCACCATGACTCCACACTGTGAGTGTGCTGCTTCCTCTCCGTTCACACAGAGGCCCTGCCGCACCCAGCCTGGAACCAGTTTATGGCCTGAGAGTTGAGGGCAGGAGGGTATGGGGAACTGCATATTTCAATAGTATAAACGACTACCGGCCACAGAACCAATGTCAAGTTACTAAAACATGTTGCAAACTGCTTGCTGTCTTTTTTATGGGGTTTCTGACTTGTGATTAAAAGGAAATCCTGAAATCCTGCGAAAAAGAATGTAAAGTTGGGACTTCCCCCGCGGTCCAGTGGTTAAGACTCTGCGCTTCCACTGCAGGGGGTGTGGGTTCAATCCCTGGTTGGGGAACTAAGATCCCTCATGCCACGCGGTGAGGCAAAAAAAGAAAAAAAAAAGCTAATGTCCTGGGTGTGCTAGAACATTCCTCAGCTTTGTTTGGTGCAATGTTTAAAGATGCAGTGCGGACGGATGCTTGCCGTTTCTGGTGAAAGAACAAGCAGGTATCAGAACTGGAGGTGAGCTCAGCTGGTGCAGGTGCCTTTCCCAGCTCCTGGGTGTCCTGTACCTGTCCTCCTGTGGCCGGGGGCCCACTACAGCCTTTGCCCTGGACACTGGGCCTGCGCTCAGCATTCTAGTGTTTCCCCCAGGGCTTCATGACAAGGAAGCAGCCCCTCCATTTGCGGGCTCTGTGTCAGTTTCCCTGAGCCTCCTTTTCCGTCCCTGTCGAGTGGGAATGAGGAATGTCTGCCTTTTGCTCCAGTGAGGCTGTTGGGAGGTGCCAGGTGTATGGAAGGGCTTGGCAAACAGCAGACGGAGCACCTGGTGTGAGCCACGCTGCCCAGGGAGCTAAGCACACAGCCGGGGAGAGTGCTAGCTGCCTGTGCTGGGCCTGCTGGCTGGAGCTGCTGCCACTCGGCCCACAGCGGCCCCACCCGGTTCCGAGGAGACACTCACCACCAGCCACTGATGCTCCAAGTCCTGCTGGCTGACACCGCCTCCTAGAAAGTTCCCCTTCCCCAAATATGTCTGGGAGTCCTCAGGGATGTGCAGAATTCAGTTCTGCGGTACTGTCCATTGCGAAATGTGAATTTGTCCCAACATGACTGATAGATCAGGGAACAAGGTGAACATGACACGGATTTCAAATTTCATGTTTGCTTCTGCATGATTTTGTGTTGAGGGACACTAGGTGATTGCAGACAGCTACACCCCGCTGATCCGAGCCTTGGAACACACACACACACACACACACACACACACACACACACACACAGAGGCACGCACACCTCTCACATCTCCCGGCACCTCAATCCACCATGTCTGGTGTCACTTCTTCGCCTCCCATCCCCGTCTCCCTCCTTCCTCCCCTTCACAGCTCACAAGCTGTCACCCTCAACCCCCATGTCCTCAAGCATTGCTGAGTAACTGAAGAGATATTAAGAGGGCTAGTGATTAAAAAAAGAGAACTTTCAGAGAATGTTGGCCCAGAATTCCAGGGTCTAGAAACCTCCCTGAATGAAGAAACAGCTGGGTTTGACTAGAGTGAGAGATTTTATTTCTGGGATTATGGCAGGGATGTCGTCAGGTCTGGTGTAACAAGAATGTCGAGATGGAAGGGACCGCAGAGGCCACCAAGGATAAGACCCATGTTATGGTTCAGATAAAGAAGGTGTGTTGGTTTGCGTGGCTTCTGTAACAAAGTACCACAAACTGGGTGGCTGAAAACATCAGAAGTTTATCCTCTCACAGCTCTGGGGGCTGGAAGTCTGAAAACAAGGTGTCGCCAGGGTTGGTTCCTCCTGAGGCTGTGAGGGAACATCTGTTCTAGGCTCTCTCCCAGCTTCCACTGGTTTTCTCGCGATCCTTGGCACTCCTTGGTTTGTAGACACATCACTCCAATCTCTGCCTTTGACGTCTTCAAGGGCGTTCTCCCTGTGTGTGTGTCTGTGTCTCCTCTCCTCTTTTCATAGGGACATATAAAAAAATAAAATAATAAAAATCCACGTAGTCATATTGGACTAAGGTCCACCCTGCTTCTACATGATCTCATCTTATTATGGCAGCAACAACTCTATTTCTGAATAAGATCACATACTATGGTACTGGGGGTTGGGATTTCAACGCACCATTTTTAGGGAACACAATTCGCCCATAACAGACGGGCTATGACCTGATTAAATCTCACAGCTAATTCATTGATTAATTCACTTCGTTCTGCCTCTGATGCCCAGTTAATAGCAAATTATCTTTCAAATTCTTGAAATGCTAGTAGCTTCTGGCTTGTCTGCAATTCCTATGTGCCTGTTATTCAGGAAAAAGACTTGTATGGTGGAAAGAAAGATTAGCTAGTTTTTGGTGCACTGTCTTGTTTTCTGCAAGACACCTACAGGCACTGCAAACTGGGGGAGAAAACAGTTGTATGAGACAAATGAAGCTACGACACCCCTGCCAAAGAGCTCTTGAGCTTTGAGTAGATATTTCCTCTTCCTCGTGCCTGGGGTTGGAGGGTTGTTAATGAATCCGTGTACCGCTGCCGTTGAACCTTGGCTGGGAGACTAGATTTCTCACTCAAAGAAGGTGGCTGTGGTGTCAGCCAAGAGATTGCAAAACTGCCTAGTTGGAAATGCTGAAGGATGCTGTGTCAGCTGGCCCGAGAGATACACATCCACAGGGCAGGTGGCTGGATGCTGGGGTCAGAGTGCGCTCACAGCCCAGCCCAGGAGAATTCCCTTCTTGTTGGAGCCGGAGAGTGGAGCTGCCTAGAGATCCGTCTGCTCCACGTATCTGGGCATTTGTGAGACAGGGACAGGGGCACGGTGGCTTCAGGGGTGTGTGACCCGCACTTACAAGAGCCTGAGCTCAGTTTACACTCTAGTCTGGCCATTTGAAATCCTTAATGATTTTTGAACAAGAGGTCCTGCATTTTCCTGTTGCATTGGTCCCTGCGAGCTACATAGCGGTCCCGATGAGTGTCCTTGGTCCCTGGTGATTTGTGAGGCAAGTGCTGTCACTGACAGCCTTAAACCCACGCTCAGGTGTCTGAAAGAGAGAACCCAGAGCCAGTGGAAGCAAACCTGAGGCCGCCGCTTAGCACTTTACCTCACCACGGCTAGCACCTGAAATCACTGTGAGACCTCGGGCAGGTCATCTAGCCTCTCTTGGCCTCAGTTTCTTCATCTGTAAAGTCAGCATGCAAATAACAGCCCTGCCTATCCCCTGGAATTGCTATGAGCTCCTTGAGTGTAGGGACTCAACTGCTCCTTTTTGCACCTGTGCAAATCCAGCCCAGCACCTTGCATTTAGTACAGGTTCAGTACCTACTTGATAAAAGCAGGGAAAGGTCTTAGGCAAAGCCACGTGAATGATGGGTTCGGTGTGGTGTGTTGTCACACAGGCTGTCTGGTGTCTCGTGCAGATGTGCCCATTGGATTCTGCTGCTCTCGGTTCCATTCAAGAGGACAACAGGTGCTGCTCAGTTTGGGGTCAGACCCTTGAAAATCTACCCCGAGGACGCTTGCAACACTGAAATGAACACATGATGCCTTCCTCCTCTTAGCCAAGTTTTGACCATCCAGGTCTGCCCTTGGGAGGGTGCAGTAATTATCTCAGCAGCAGCCACCTCTCTGAATGCACACTGTGTGCATGGGGTTAATTTAATTCACACCAACCCCAATTCCATCTCTCTCCATTTTACAGATGGCACTCTAACTTAAGGGACCTGCCCGTGGTGTTTTGCGACTTGGAGGGGACAGAGTCAGCCTGGGGCCCAAGTCTCTCTGGTACCCCTGTCTTGGGTCCTGTCAGCCGTGCTGCACGCCCGTGTTCAGTGTATTCCCTGAGCTGGGTCCTCTGGGGTTTTTAGTATGGGTCACTCTGCGAGATTGTCTAAAGATAGCCAGTTTCATGTATTTTAGCTTCACATGTTTCTTGAGGCTTCTGAAAGTGAACTGTGCAGTCTCCTTAGAAGTTTAGGAAACTAGCATTTATTTTTAATTTGGGTAACAGCTTTATTGTGATATAATTCATATACTATACAATCAACCCATTTAAAGTGTACAATACAATATTTTTCACTGTATTGAAATAATTTGCACAACCACTGCCACAGTTAATTTTAGAACATTTTCATCACCCCCAAAAGAAACCCCACACACTTTTGTATTAACCCCCCCCTCTCCCGTCCCCTCACTAGGCAACCACTAATCTACATTCTGTCCCTACGGATTTGCCAATTCTGGACATTTCATATAAATGGAATCCTACAATATGTGGCCTTTATGTCTGGCTTCGTTCACTGAGCATCATGTTTTCAAGGTCCACCATGTTTGTAGCACATGTCAGTACTTCATTCCTCTTTAAGGCAGAAAAACATTCCATTGTATGGAGAGACCACATTTTGTTTATCCATTCATCCTCCGATGGATGTTGGGTCGTTTCCAATGTTTGACTATTATGGATAATGCTATCTGAGCACTCTTGCATAGATTTTTGTGTGGCCACGTGTTTTCATCTATGCTTTATTTTCATGTGATTCTTTTCTAGGAGCCAAATGCTCTGGAGACCCCTCGTGGATGACACTGAGTAAACTGTTTTCTGCTTGGGCCCAGGTTTCTCGTCTATAAAACAGATCTGGGAAGAGCAGCAGATCTGTGTGTGTGTGCGTGTGTGTGTGAGCGCACATGTATATGTCTTTCTCTGTGTGGGCTGGAGCGAGGGGCGCTAATCAGGAAACAGGCCAGAGGGTGGCTGGTGAGACACTCAGAACAGGAAGACATTCTTGGTGGAGGAGAGAGGGATCGCTCAACGACCCCATCCTCTCTCCTCTCTCAGTGCCCCTCTGCTGAGCTGGAAGGAGATGCAGGTGAGAAGGGCTTAAGACACTTTGAGCTCCGATGTCGGATCGGTACAGTTTGACTTGGAGAGAGAATGCGGAATCAGGCCTTCAGTGAGTCATCCTCAAGGGGTACCTTCCTGTCACCCACTGCCCCTTTCCCTCAGGATCCTGGCAGGGCCCCTGAGTCTATAAAATGCAGAGCTTCTAGCAGAGCTCTTGCCAGGGGGCTGAGAGGATGCACTGCTTCATCTTTCTCTGCCCACCGTCTTGTTTCAGGATGACAGACGGCTCTGGCTCCTCTAGGTGTGATCCTAATCTGGCCAAAATCATTCAGGTTCTTCACACACAGCTTGGCAGAGTGAAAAGAGGATAAGCTGTGATTGGACAAACTTGACTCCCGCTCTGGGTTTGTTACTCACCAGGTGCACAGCCTTTGGCAGGTCTCTCACCCTCTCTGGGCCTCATTCTCTTTATCTGAAGAAGAGGACGATTCTTACTCTGCAGGGTCGCTGAGAGCATCAGACGGTGAACACTAAGTGTCTGGAGACAGTAAACAGTCAACGTCAACCGCTTGTGGTAGAACAATGCTGGCTGCTCTGCTAAAACACTCTGCTCTCTGTAAGATGGATAACCAACGAGGACCTACTGTAGAGCACAGGGAACTCTGCTCACTATTATGTAACAGCCTAAATGGGAAAAGAATTTGAAAAAGAATAGATACGTATACATATAACTGAATCCCTTTGCTGTACACCTGAAATGAACACAACATTGTTAATCAACTATACTCCAATATAAAATAAAAAGTTAAAAAAAATAAAATAAACAAAACAAAACAAAAACACACCTGACACGGTAGGTCTCATGTAGCCTGGGGGCAGAAGCCAGTGAGCTTTCATCTGCTTCTTGGTGGGATGCATTTTTCCCCACAGATGACCCTTCTACTACATCTCCATAAACTCACGGATTTCCAAGGGACTCTGAATTTTTCCTTGGTGAATTTTGGCGAGTTTTACTCCATGTCTGAGTTACATTCAGTATTTTACAAATACTTATCCACCTAACCAGTGCGTACCAGTCCATCTTCTAGGCTTACCTCTCTGATGAGTGTAGATTAGGGAAAGTATTTGAAAGATGTATAAGACATGGATACTCTTCACAGATAGATCAGAGACTCGCGGGAGGAGGGAAGCTGGCTCAGGGGACCCCAGACGTGGGTTTTACTTCTGGTATTGCTGCTACCTCACTGTGTGACCTTAGGAAAGTCATTCAACCTTTGGTGGATTCCTTTCACAAGGGAGTTGAATTAAGCGGTTTTTAGGACCCCTCGCCAGGCCTGACTCTCTAGAAGAATCCTCCCATGTGCCCTCATTCCTTAGTGGGTGGGGACGTGGCCTGGGAAACGGGACAGTAGTGCAGTCTGGCCTTCCTGGTTTCAGTCTTAATCACCACACATCTATACTTTCCTAGTGTGGATGACTTTCTGTTGGAACCAGAAAGGTGAGATGTGTTACAGCTGGACCTGGACTGAGGGTGGGGCAGCATCACAGGGACTGGGCAGGGCACAGGTGGCTTCATCACCTCGTTTGCTTTTAGTTTTTATTATGGAAATTTCCAATATACACAAAGGTAGGGAGAACAGTGTAACGCACCTCTTATCACCCCAGTTCACCAGGTAGTATAGTAATATTTTCCCACCTTGTTTCATTTATCCTCCTTCTCCAACGTAATTTTTTTACTGAGGTAACATTGGTTTATAGCATTATATAAGTTTCATGTGCACAACACTGTATTTCCACTTCTATTTACCCTATAGATGTAATTTTCACCACTGAAAATATAGTTTCCATGCGTCACCACATCGTTGATTCTCTCCACCCATGTCCCCCCTCCCGCTTCCCCTCTGGTGACCACCACTCTGCTCTCTGTATCAATATGTTTCTTTCTGTTTGCTTTGTTCATTTATTTATTTGTGTGTGTGTTTCTTTGTTTTTCATATTCCACATATGAGTGAAATCAAACGGTATTTGTCTTTCCCTAATTTTATTTTGCATAACACCCTCAAGACCTCATCTTTTTTATGGCTGAGTAATATTCCATTGCGTATACGTGCGTGTGTGTATGTGTGTGTGCATGCGTGTGTGTATCACATATTCTTTATTCAGTCATCCGTCAAAGGGCACTTAAGTTGTTTCCATATCTTGGCTGCTGTAAATAACGCTGCTATGAGCATAGGGGTGCATGTATCTTTTCGAATTAGAGTTTCTGTTTTCTTTGGGTAAATAGCCAGAAGTGGGATGGCTGGATCAGATGACAGTTCTGTTCTTAATTTTTTGAGGAACCTCCATGCTGTTCTCCATAGTCGCTGCACCAATTTACGTTTTCACCAACAGGGCACAAGGGTTCCCTCTTCTCCACATCTTCACTAATACTTGTAATTTCTTGTCTTTCTGGTAACAGCCATTCTAACAGGCATGAGGTGATATCTCACTGTGGTTTTGATTTGCATTTCCTTAATAATTAGTGACGTTGCACATCTTTCCATGTGCCTGCTGGCCATCTGTATGTCTTTGAAAAAATGTCTATTCAGCTCCTCTACCCATTTTTAAATCAGCCTTTTTATGTTGTTGAGTTGTAAGAGTTCTTTATATATTTTGGATATTAACCCCTTATCGGATATATCATTTGCAAATATCTCCTCCCGTTCGGGAAACACACTGTTTTTTTTTTTGGCTGCGTTGGGCCTTCGTTGCTGCGAGTGAGCTTTTTCTCTAGTTGCGGTGCGTGGGCTTCTCATTGCGAACAGGAGCGCCGGCTCTAGGTGCACGGGCTTCAGTAGTTGTGGCTCATGGGCTCAGTAGTTGTGGCTCGTGAGCTCTAGAGCGCAGGCTCAGTAGTTGTGGCCCACGGGCTTAGTTGCTCTGTGGCATGTGGGATCTTCCCGGACCAGGGCTTGAACCCGTGTCCTCTGCGTTGGCAGGTGGATTCTTTTTTTTTTGTGGTACGCGGGCCTCTCACTGTTGTGACCTCTCCCGTTGCGGAGCATGGGCTCCGGAGGCACAGGCTCAGCAGCCATGGCTCAGGGGCCCAGCCGCTCCGCGGCACGTGGGATCTTCCCGGACCGGGGCACGAACCCGTGTCCCCTGCATCGGCAGGCGGACTCCCAACCACTGCGCCACCAGGGAAGCCCTCATGGCTGAATTTTTAAGGATGAACAGGCTTCTGTCAGGCAGGTGACGGAGAAACAATGGAGCCAGAAAGAGAGGGTGTGGTGAACATGCGGCACTTAGGAAGCACCGGGCAACCTTTCTTTAACCAACATACATACCAGCTACTCTTCTGGGCCCGTGAACAAAACAGACAAAAATCTCTAACCTAGCGGAGCCTATGTGATTTGTGGGGGAGGACTGACAGGAACCTAAGAAATAAATATATACGTAAATATATGCAATGTGTTAAAAAGAAGAGCTGTGGGAAAGAAAAACAGTGAAAATGAGGTAAAGGGGATTAGGTGTGTGGGCTTGGGATGGGTTGCCATGTAAAACAGGAAACAGGAAACTGGCCAGATGCCTACAGCTCCCTTTTCCTTCCTTTGCACAGACACGAAGGCCACGTTCCTTGGCCTTTTTTGCAGTTAGATCAGGGCAATTGGACCGCCTTCTGGCCAACAGAGGACAGTAGGTCCTAACCCCCGAGTGACAGTCCATGTCCTTCCATGGCCGTGCAGGTGACACACCCTGGAGATGAGATGGCAGAGCTCAGGTCGCTGAGTCATTAGTTTGGAGCTGTATTTACAAACCCTGAACATGAAACTGGGTTCACAGCAGAGGTGCCCTATCTGGGGTGCCCCTGTGACACCCCACCCACTCTCTGACCCTCTTGCTCCCTTTTCTTCCCTGGTGTATCTTCTTCCAGGGCAGGACAGCAGCTGCCTGGGGCAAAGAGGACAGGCTGAGGAAGGTTGGCTGCAGACTTGCACCTGTGCCAGCTCAGAGGTGCCAAGCAGAGCATCCCAGGATGCCCACCCATCCTTAGCAGCCTGGTCTCATCACTCAGCCACACTGATGAACAAGTTTGGCCCCTGGGAGGTCACCCTGAGCCCAAGGTCTCCTGGAGGCTGCAAAAATAAATCCAAGCCACTGCTAATGTTATTTATAAACTGTGGGATTAAAACAGGGGGGAAAATCAATGAATTAAAATTAACCCTTTTTCCAGACTGCAAGCATTTTGCTTCCCCAGAACCTAGTAAAAATGGGTGACTGATTCTTCTGTTATGAAATGAGTTTGCCATTTTTACTGCAATGAAAAGTTTTAATTTGAAATAGGATTGATCCCTGTGGTTTTATTCTAAAAGATAAAGCCTAAAAGAATGCTGTTTATTCTCCAAGAAAAACCATCTCTTATTACCTGTGTCACACTGGTCAAGTTACCTTAGGAATCTGAGGCTCTGTTTCCACGTTTGTAAAATGAGAAGAATAATGCTGCCCTCACAGGGCTATTTTGAAGGTAAAATGTGATGACACAGGCTGAGCACCTGATCCAGTGGCTGGGATTTGGTAAAATCTCAAGAAACATTCCCTCTTTAGGGTAAGGTGATATATGAGGGTCCAAAAAGGCCTGTTGAAGGTGGAAGAAGAAATTAAGGTTTTTGAAACTAACACACCATTGTAAAGCAATTATACTCCAATAAAGATGTTAACAAAAAAAAGAAATTTAGGTTTTGATGTAGTCACACAAAACAAAGGTGCAAAGTTATAACCAAAAAGGATGGGGTGTGTTCTACAGACAGGTTTTAAGAGGGACGTATGGAAAGTGTATATAGATATATGTGTGTACACATACTCTTATGTACCAGGTACAGTCTGAATTTGGAATTGGAATTCCTAGATTTCAGGCTCTTGCTGTCCTTTAACATGATCCTTATCTTTTTCAAATATAAAATCAATTTAGTTAATCTGCTTCATCCGTCACTGCAGGGATGGAATGAGAAAACGCATGTGAAAGCGCTTTGATCAGGGCAAATATGTGAAAAATATGAGGAGTTAGTATTGCACAGGTGTTTGAAAGTGGACACCTTTCAGAGGCATGGTGTGATAAGGTGTGCGCTGTGGGTTCTGGGTAAATGCCAAGCTGCGATAACCCGGAAAAGAATGCCACCCAGGTGTCTCTAAGAATTATGGAAACTCTAAGAATTATGGAATTTTTTTCCCTTTTCCAGGCAGGAGTAATATGGCCACGGCTGCTATGGGATGCCAGTGTTAAGTGTCCTGGTCACCCAGCAGGGATTCAGAAGCATGTTCTTCTTTGTTAAGCCTCACCAATCTTTCGAGGAGGGAGGTAAAAGGTGAACCCCCTCTTAAAACAGAGCAAAGCTATGCACTTGAGCAACACAGAAAAGGAAAAGAAAATTGAAACCAATTCATACCATACAAGTGTTTTCCAAAAATTTCACCAAGAATATGGTCAATGCCCTCTTCATGTCTCTATTATAATAACGTTCTCACTGTTTTGTCATTGTTGGCTTACAGGTCCATGTCGCATTCACAAGACAGTGGGATCCAGGGGCTGGCCCTATATCTTTTCCATTGCTGGTTCCCCAGGGTTTGGTGCAGAAAAGAGCTTAATAAATGTTTGTTGAAAATGAATGAGTACCCATGTTCAGTATTAATCAGTGTGAACATATTAATTTGAATTCTACTGGTTTTTCTTGTCAATTTTTCACATATACAGTTCAGATGTGGAAATAGTGCATTTCACTGATAATTGTCATTTTAATAATTTATTATGTTCCAGATAAATGTGCCATGATATGTCTTTCCTTTCCTCTCCTATTGAGCATTTGTGGTATTCCCAGTTTTTCGCTATTGTACATAGTTCGAAAGTGAACTTTCTTCTCCTTCCCCTCCCCTCTGCCTCCCCTCCCCCTCCCTCCTCTCCCCACCCCCTCCTTCTTACTCTCTTCTTGCCTGTTTCTTTCCCCCACTTTATAGTTATTTCTTGGGGATATATTACCCTATGTGGAGTTATCTGGTCAAAATACGTGCAAATGGCAGGAACATTCCACAGAAAGATCAATGCAATATTTTCAGGGCCACCATGTAGAATGAGTTCAGCTTCTATCAATGTCCTAATTCTTTTTTTTGTCCTAATATTTTATTATGAAAAGTTTCAAACATGCAGAGAAGCCAAAATAATTTTACAGTGAGTACTTATCACCCAAATTCTACCCTTGATATGTCACTGTAGTTGCTTTATCACATATCCACCAATCTCGCCATCCAATAATATATCTCACTTTTTATATATTTCAAAGTAAATTGCAGACACCAGTACACTTCCTCTCACATACTTCAGCGTGCTCATCACTAACTAGAATTCAATATTTGTTTATAGTTTTCCCTTTTGAGGTAAATAAATGATATATATATATAATGAAATGCACAGATCTTAAGGTACCTTTGCTGAGTTTTGACAAATGCATATGTAAATCCATATCATGATATAGAACATTCCCATAGTCCCGAAAATTTCCTCATGCCCCCTCCTAGTCAATCCCTGACCGCCTCCTCCAAAAGCAGCCACTATTTTGATTTTTTCTAACACAGATCAGTTTTTTCTAGAGTTCCAGAATTCCACAAAAATGGAATCATCCAGTAGGAAGTCATTTGTGTAGGGTTTCTTTCACTCTGCATGATGATTTTGCTATTCATCCATATTCTTGCATGTATCATTCTTTTTATTGCTGGGAAGTATTCCATTGCATGAATATATCACAATTTGTTTATCTACTGATGGACACCTGGGCCCTTTCCAGGATTTCGAAATTATGGATAAAGCTGCTATGAATATTCTTGTTCAAGTCCTTTTGTGAATTTGGATATCTTTTTGCTACTTCAATAGATATGTCATGTTACCTTTAAATTGTCATAATTTCCATTTGTTTAATTGCCAGTAATGGTGTGCATTTTTACCCTCTGCTGATAATAATAATCCCATTTCTTGAATGCTCACAATAGCGACAGGCCCTCTAATTTATCCTTATAAGTATCCTGCAAAGTAAGTATAATTATATCCATTTTACATGTGAAGGGACAGATGTGGGCTCATTAGGTAATTGGAATGTGTGGACTCTGACTCATTACGGGTCCGAGACTCTCTCCAGGCCAGACCACGGCTCCTGGCGGCCCTGAGTACCAGCTGGACACGTCTTTGCTCACTTCTGGGAGGAGCATCTAGACCTGTTCATTATGCAGTTCTACCGATTTTAATAATTTTGTTAATAATCTCTTCACAGGGACTTCCCTGGTGGCTCAGTGGTTAAGAATCTGCCTGCCAATGCAGGGGACATGGGTTCGAGCCCTGGTCTGGGAAGATCCCACAGGCCGCGGAGCAACTAAGCCCGTGCGCCACAACTACTGAGCCTGCGCTCTAGAGTCTGTGAGCCACAACTACTGAGCCCGGGTGCCACAACTACTGAAGCTTGCGTGCCTAGAGCCCATGATCCGCAACAAGAGAAGCCACCGCCATGAGAAGTCTGCACACAGCAACGTAGACCCAACACAGCCAAAGATAAATAAATAAATAAATAAAAATAAGCTCTTCACAGTAATTTTTTTTTTA
This sequence comes from Monodon monoceros, assembly GCF_005190385.1. Lineage (NCBI taxonomy): Eukaryota > Metazoa > Chordata > Mammalia > Artiodactyla > Monodontidae > Monodon > Monodon monoceros. Next base: position 81,944,687 of record NW_021703775.1, read on the forward strand.
CAGGACCAGATTTTTATTTTTATTTATTTATTTTCTGTAACTAATTTATTTATTTATTTTTTAACATCTTTGCTGGAGTATAATTGTTTTACAGTGGTGTGTTAGTTTCTGCTTTATAACAAAGTGAATCAGCTATACGTATACATATATCCCCATATCTCCTCCCTCTTGCGTCTCCCTCCCACCTTCCCTATCCCACCCCTCTAGGTGGTCACAAAGCACTGAGCTGATCTCCCTGTGTTATGCAGCTGCTTCCCACTAGTTATCTATTTTACATTTGGTAGTATATATAAGTCCATGCCACTCTCTCACTTTGCCCCAGCTTACCCTTCCCCCTCTCCATGTCCTCAAGTCCATTCATTCTCTATGTCTATATCTTTATTCCTCTCCTGCCCCAGGTTCTTCAGAAACTCTTTTTTTTTAGATTCCATATATATGTATTAGCATACGGTATGTGTTTTTCTCTTTCTACTTACTTCACTCTGTATGACAGTCTCTAGGTCCAGCCACCTCCCTACAAATACCTCAATTTCATTTCTTTTTATGACTGAGTAATATTCCATTGTATACATGTGCCACATCTTCTTTATCCAGTCATCAGTCGATGGACACCTAGGTTGCTTCCATGTCCTGGCTATTGTAAATAGAGCTGCAGTGAACATTGTGGTACATGACTCTTTTTGAATTATGGTTTTCTCAGGGTATATGCCCAGTAGTGGGATTGCTGGGTCGTATGGTAGCTCTATTTTTAGTTTTTTAAGGAACCTCCATACTGTTCTCCATAGTGGCTATATCAATTTACATTCTCACCAACAGTGCAAGAGGGTTCCCTTTTCTCCACACCCTCTCCATCATTTATTGTTTGTAAATTTTTTGATGATGGCCATTCTGACTGGTGTGAGGTGGTACCTCATTGTAGTTTTAATTTGCATTTCTCTAATGATTAGTGATATTGAGCATCCTTTCATGTGTTTGTTGGCAATCTGTATATCATCTTTGGAGAAATGTCTATTTAGGTCTTCTGCCCATTTTTGGATTGGGTTGTTTGTTTTTTTGATATTGAGCTGCATGAGCTGCTTTTATATTTTGGAGATTAATCCTTTGTCAGTTGTTTCATTTGTTAATATTTTCTCCCATTCTGAGGATTGTCTTTTCGTCTTGTTTATGGTTTCCTTTGCTGTGGAAAAGCTTTTAAGTTTCATTAGGTCCTATTTGTTTATTTTTGTTTTTATTTCCATTTCTCTAGGAGGTGGGTCAGAAAGGATCTTGCTGTGATTTATGTCATAGAGTGTTCTGCCTATGTTTTCCTCTAAGAGTTTGATAGTGTCTGGCCTTATATTTAGGTCTTTAATCCATTTTGAGTTTATTTTTGTGTATGGTGTTAGGGAGTGTTCTAATTTCATTCCCTTACATGTAGCTGTCCAGTTTTCCCAGCACCACTTATTGAAGAGGCTGCCTTTCCTCCATTGTATATTCTCCTTTATCAAAGATAAGGTGACCATATGTGTGTGGGTTTATCTCTGGGCTTTCTATCCTGTTCCACTGATCTATATTTCTGTTTTTGTGTCAGTACCATACTATCTTGATTACTGTAGCTTTGTAGTATAGTCTGAAGTCTGGGAGCTGGATTCCTCCAGCTCTGTTTTTCTTTCTCAAGATTGCATTGGCTATTCGGGGTCTTTTGTGTTACCATACAAATTGTGGAATTTTTTGTTCTAGTTCTGTGAAAAAATGCCAGCGGTAGTTTGATAGGGATTGCATTGAATCTGCAGATTGCTTTAGGTAGTATAGTCATTTTCACAATGTTGACTCTTCCAATCCAAGAACATGGTATGTATCTCCATCTGTTTGTATCATCTTTAATTTCTTTCATCAGTGTCTTATAGTTTTCTGCATACAGGTCTTTTGTCTCCTTAGGTAAGTTTATTCCTAGGTATTTTATTCTTTTTGTTGCAGTGGTAAATGGCAGTGTTCCCTTAATTTCTCTTTCAGACTTTTCATCATTAGTGTATAGGAATGCAAGAGATATCTGTGCATTTATTTTGTATCCTGCTACTTTACCAAATTCATTGATTAGCTCTAGTAGTTTTCTGGTAGCACCTTTAGGATTCTCTATGTATAGTATCATGTCATCTGCAAACAGTGACAGCTTTACTTCTTCTTTTCCGATTTGGATTCTTTTTATTTCTTTTTCTTCTCTGATTGCTGTGGCTAAAACTTCCAAAACTATGTTGAATAATAGTGGTGAGAGTGGACAACCTTGTCTTGTTCCTGATCTTAGAGGAAATGGTTTCAGTTTTTCACCATTGAGAATGATGTTGGCTGTGGGTTTGTCATACATGGCCTTTATTATGTTGAGGTAAGTTCCCTCTATGCCTACTTTCTGGAGGGTTTTTATCATAAATTGGTGTTGAGTTTTGCTGAAAGCTTTTTCTGCATCTGTTGAGGTGATCATATGGTTTTTTTCCTTCAGTTAATATGATTTATCACATTGATTGATTTGCATATATATATATATATATATATATATATATCTGCAAGAATCCTTGCATTCCTGTGATGAACACCACTTGATCATGGCGTATGATCCTTTTAATGTGCTGTTGGATTCTGTTTGCTAGTAGTTTGTTGAGGATTTTTGCATCTATGTTCATCAGTGATATTGGCCTGTAGTTTTCTTTCTTTGTGACATCTTTGTCTGGTTTTGTTATCAGGGTGATGGTAGCCTCATAGAATGAGTTTGTGAGTGTTCCTCCCTCTGCTATATTTTGGAAGAGTTTGAAAAGAATAGGTGCTGGCTCTTCTCTAGATGTTTGATAGAATTTGCCTGTGAAGCCATCTGGTCCTGGGCTTTTGTTCGTTGGAAGATTTGTAATGACATTCTCAATTTCAGTGCTTGTGATTGGTCTGTTCATATTTTCTATTTCTTCCTGGTTCAGTCTCAGAAGGTTGTGCTTTTCTAAGAATTTGTCCATTTCTTCCAGGTTGTCCATTTTATTGGCATATAATTGCTTGTAGTAATCTCTCATGATCCTTTATATTTCTGCAGTGTCAGTTTTTACTTGTCCTTTTTCATCTCTAATTCTATTGATTTGAGTCTTCTCCCTTTCTTTCTTGATGAGTCTGGCTAATGGTTTATCAATTTTGTTTATCTTCTCAAAGAACCACCTTTTGGTTTTATTGATCTTTGCTATTGTTTCCTTCATTTCTTTTTCATTTATTTCTGATCTGATCTTTATGATTTCTTTCCTTAGGCTAACTTTGGGGTTTCTTTGTTCTTCTTTCTCTAATTGCTTTAGGTGTAAGGTTAGGTTATTTGAGACGTTTCTTGTTTCTTGAGGTAGGATTGTATTGCTATAAACTTCTCTCTCAGAACTGCTTTTGCTGCATTCCATAGGTTTTGGGTCATTATGTTTTCATTGTCATTTGTTTCTAGGTATTTTTTGATTTTTTCTTTGATTTCTTCAGTGATCTCTTGGTTATTAAGTAGTGTATTGTTTAGCCTTTACGTTTTTGTATTTTTTTACAGATTTTTTTTGATAACCGATATCTAGTCTCATAGCGTTGTGGTAAGAAAAGATACTTGATAAAATTTCAATTTTCTTAAATTTACCAAGGCTTGATTTGTGACCCAAGATATGATCTATCCTGGAAAATGTTCCATAAGCACTTGAGGAGAAAGTGTATTCTGTTGTTTTTGGATGGACTGTCCTATAAATATCAATTAAGTCCATCTTGTTTAATGTATCACTTAGAGCTTGTGTTTCCTTATATATTTTCATTTTGGATGATCTGTCCATTGGTGAAAGTGGGGTGTTAAAGTTCCCTACTATTATTGTGTTACTGTTGATTTCCCCTTTTATGGCTGTTAGCATTTGCCTTATGTATTGAGGTGCTCCTGTGTTGGGTGCATAAATATTTACAATTGTTCTATCTTCTTCTTGGATTGATCCCTTTATCATTATGTAGTGTCCTTCTTTGTCTCGTGTAATAATCTTTATTTTAAAATCTATTTTGTCTGATATGAGAATTGCTACTCCAGCTTTCTTTTGATTTCCATTTGCATGGAATATCTTTTTCTATCCTCTCACTTTCAGTCTGTATGTGTCCCCAGGTCTGAAGTGGGTCTCTCGTAGACAGCATATATACGGGTCTTGTTTTGGTATCCGTTCAGCCAGTCTATGTCTTTTGGTTGGAACATTTAATCCATTTACATTTAAGGTAATTATCGATATGTATGTTCCTATTACCATTTTCTTAATTGTTTTGGGTTTGTTATTGTCAGTCTTTTCCTCTTCTAGAGAAGTTCCTTTAGCATTTGTTGTAAAGCTGGTTTGGTGGTGCTGAATTCTCTTAGCTTTTGCTTGTCTATAAAGGTTTTAATTTCTCCATTGAATCTGAATGAGATTCTTGCTGGATAGAGTAACCTTGGTTGCAGGTTTTTCCCTTTCATCACTTTAAATATGTCCTGCCACTCCCTTCTGCCTTGCAGAGTTTCTGTTGAAAGATCAGCTGTTAACCTTATGGGGATTCCCTTGTGTTTTATTTGTTGTTTTTTCCTTGCTGCTTTTAATATTTTTTCTTTGTATTTAATTTTTTCTTTTCGGTATGCAGGCCTCTCACTGTTGTGGCCTCTCCCGTTGTGGAGCACAGACTCTGGACGTGCAGGCTCAGTGGCCATGGCTCACGGGCCCAGCTGTTCCACGGCATGTGGGATCTTCCCGGACCGGGGCACGAACCCATGTCCCCTGCATCGGCAGGCGGACTCTCAACCATTGTGCTACCAGGGAAGCCCTTTAATTTTTGGTAGTTTGATTACTATGTGTCTTGGTGTGTTTCTCCTTGGATTTATCCTGTATGGGACTCTCTGCACTTCCTGGACTTGATTGACTATTTCCTTTCCCATATTAGGGAAGTTTTCAACTATAATCTCTTCAAATAGTTTCTCAGTCCCTTTCTTTTTCTCTTCTTCTTCTTGAACCCCTATAATTCGAATGTTGGTGAGTTTAATGTTGACCCAGAGGTCTCTCAGATTGTCATCAATTCTTTTTATTCTTTTTTCTTTATTTTGCTCTGCAGTAGTTATTTCCACCGTTTTATCTTCCAGGTCACTTATCTGTTCTTCTGCCTCAGTTATTCTGCTACTGATTCTTTCTAGAGAATTTTTAGTTTCATTTATTGTGTTGTTTATCATTGTTTGTTTGCTCTTTAGTTCTTCTAGGTACTTGTTAAATGTTTCTTGTATTTTCTCCATTCTATTTCCAAGATTTTGGATCATCTTTACCATCATTACTCTGAATTCTTTTTCAGCTAGACTGCCTTTTTCCTCTTCATTTGTTAGGTCTGGTGGGTTTTAATCTTGCTCCTTCATCTGCTGTGTGTTTCTCTGTCTTCTCATTTTGCTTAACTTATTGTGTTTGGGGTCTCCTTTTCACAGGGAACTGCAGGTTTGTAGTTCCCGTTGTTTTTGGTGTCTGACCCCAGTGGCTAAGGTTGGTTCAGTGGGTTTTGTAGGATTCCTGGTGGAGGGGACTAGTGCTTGGGTTCTGGTGGATGAGGCTGGATCTTGTCTTTCTGGTGGGCAGGACCACGTCTGGTGGTGTGTTTTGGGGTGTCTGTGACCTTATTATGATTTTAGGCAGCCTCTCTGCTAATGGGTGGGGTTGTGTTCCTGTCTTGCTAGTTGTCTGGCATGGGTGTCCAGTACTGGAGCTTGCTGGTTGTTGAGTGGAGCTGGGTCTTAGCACTGAGATGGAGATCTCTGGGAGAGCGTTTGTTTTTGTTTTTGTTTTTGTTTTGTGGTACGTGGGCCTCTCACTGCCACAGCCTCCCCTGTTGCGGAGCACAGGCTCTGGACGCACAGGCTCAGCAGCCATGGCTCACGGGCCCAGCCACTCCGCAGCATGTGGGATTTTCCTGGACTGGAGCACGAACCTGTGTCCCCTGCATTGGCAGGCGGACTCTCAGCCACTGCGCCACCAGGGAAGCCCTCTGGGAGAGCTTTTGCCGTTTGATATTACGTGGAGCCAGGAGGTGTCTGGTGGACCAATGTCCTGAACTCGGCTCTCCCACCTCAGAGTCACAGGCCTGACACCCGGCCAGACCACCAAGACTCTGTCAGCCACACAGCTCCTGTAGACATGGGAGATATCCAGGAAAACTGAGAAACCCCCTGAAATGTCACAGTAATATTGGTGACATAATTTTCCCATTCTGTTGTTTTCCTTTTCATATATATTTTGTAGAATTTTGTTGTACAAAGATTTATTTATTCAAACCCATATATCTTGTCTGATGACAGACTCAATTTTTCAAGAGCTGGAAATTTATCTTTGCTCCACTGCTGGAATAAATGTGTAGTTCTGTTTTCTTCTTTTTATGCTTTTTGTATTTAACCTTCTGACGTACTGGGAGTGTACTGCTGTATGTGGCAAGAGATACGAGTATGAGAAATGCCTGCTCAATAAATAAATCCAAAATGGAAATTCCATTGTATACATGGGAAATGGAAGCCAAAAGAATTAAGATTTGTTCCCTCACCTTGTATGGGACAGCCAGTAGCTGAGCTCGGTTTTCATGCACTGTTTCATCTCTGAAGGAAGGGGCACTTCATACCGCACATGCTTCTTAGACTGGAGGCTCTTCAGGAGAAGTGCCAAGAAACTGCAGAGCATGTATTCAGTTTACGCTTCTTTCTTCCACTTTCTTGAATTCTCTCCTGCTTCCTTTGAAGTTCAAAGTCTAGCAATTTCTAAAGTTAACAGGGAAACAACAGAACCTCAGAGCTGGAAGGGGCCTCACAAGGTGACTCATTCTTCCATCCAAAAATGTGCACTGAACTAGGTCTGGTGCTGGGGCTTCAGCAGAGAAAGATGAGTTATGCCACCTTGACCAAGTCTACTGTGGGAAATAGACATATAGACAAGCAAATAAGATATAATGTGAAAAGTATGGTGATGGACATTCATCCAGGGTTTAGGGCTGGTGACCACTGCACTGGGAGAGCCAGGAAGTGTGCCCCGGAGACAGCAGAGCCTGAACTGGGAACTGGAGGATGAGTAGGTGTGTAGGGAAGAGACCCAGGAGGGGCACAGCCCAGAACCGGCAAGGAGAGGGAGTAGGCAGTTAGGGCGAGGAGCTCCGCTTTGGAGGAAGGTAGGGCAGGGAGAAGGGAGCCACGAGAGTGGGAAGGCCCCTGGGGAACTCTATGTGTCGTGCAGAAGCTCGAAGTTTCTCCTTGAGGCGAGCGGGCATGAGAGTGGTGTGGCCAGAGCCTGGGCTGTGGAAACAACACTCTGGCTACAGAGGAGGATGAATTTGGGAGGATACAGAGATGAGGAAGTCAATTCCACAGAAGAGCTAGAGATGGGGATGGTAGGACTGGAGAGAAGACATAGGTGGGAAGGAAAATTAGCAGGATTCAGTGACTGATTCAGTCGTGGGGGGAGTTAGGGGGAGGCAGGAATCAAGAGCGAATCCCCGTTTGGATGGGATGATGGCGGTGCCCACTGAGTGAGGAAATAGGAGGCCCAACTTTTGTGGGGAGAAGACTAGTGTGAGCTCGAGGTGACTGCAAGTAGCTCAGGTGGTGACAACTAACCGGAAGTTGATGTTACAAGGTGCATCTCACCTGTAGACGTAGATCGGAGAGGCCTGAACAAATGCTTGGTGCCTGAATCAACTCACCGTTGAATTATCCAAGGAGAGTGAGTAGAGGAGAAGAAGAGTGGGCCAAAGACAGACTCTGCGACATTTAGGGGCAAATAAAAGAAGGAGTCCAAGAAAAACAGTCCAAGAGGTAAGAGGGAGGAAGCCAAGACAGACCGTGGAAAACAGTGGACCAGTGCGTTTCAAGAAGAGAGTTAAAAGAGAGATGGCCGGTAGGATAAGGACTGAAAATGATGTTCTGTTCTGTCTGGCAATTAAAGTCCCTGGAGAACGTAGGCCTGTTTCAGGGAGTTGGGAGAGGGTGGTGGAGTAAACTCCAGATTGCAAGTCCTCGGGTAATGAGGGAGGGACCCGTGGTGGAGAGCGGGAGTGCAGGCCTTTCTTTTAAGAGGAAAAGGGGAGGAGAGATTGGATGGTGACTGACGGTTAAGGGACGTTCTCTGTCGCAGGTTGGTCGAGCCCTGAGTACGGGTGAAGGCTGAGGAGGGGAAGGAGTCCGTCAGAGAGAAGGAAGGCCCAGGGTAGAAGGTGGAGGGACAGGCCAGGCCGGTGCAGGGGGACCAGGGAGAGGGCGTGGTCAAGGGCAGAGGACGGCTGGCCTTGGAGCTGAGCTGGACCCCACCCTGACCGCGGTGCAGGCAGGAGGTGGGGCTGTTCGGGGCGGAGGGGTGCAGAGCGTCGGGGGGATCTTGCCGCTTGCTGCAAGGCAGAGTCGTCTGCGGAAGGCCCCTCAGGCTGCAGAACTTGCCAGAGGCCTGGGGGTTGGGGTTGGGTGGGGGTCTGGGGCAGGGCCCTGGGGGGAGTTACAGTGAGACCTCCCGGCCCGGGAGTGTGGCCTAAGCTGGGAGGGCAGGGCGGGCCCTGGAGGACTCCGGCCTCACCTTCTTCCACCAGGCCAGCGTTCTAGAGCCTGGGTGGAGTCTAAGACCTGGTGGTCTGCTCCAGTCCTAGAATATGCACGCTGTTCTAGTGAAAGGTCCGTCAAGGCAGAGGTCCCAAGTAGAAAGGAGCAAATTGCTGCAACAAAATGTGAATCCCCATTTTCACGCCCCGGTGACGAGTGCTGGACGAAGCCACCAGCCTCTCCTGCTCACACCAGCCTTCCCTCTCCTCTGGGGGCCAAAGCTGTCCAGTGCTCTGGTTCTGGAACCCAAGGGCAAGGTCGGGGCCTCGAGGCTCTGGGCGAGGCCTGACACCTGACTGCCCACCTGAAGCCTGGAGAGAGCTGGACACCCCCTGCGTTCAGATCACCCTTAGGTCACCCTGTGCGTCAGCAAGTCGGGTTCCTATATTGTCCACAGTGTGCCCCAGACTCCTTCCCTCTGCTCATGGCATTTCCCCTTCCTTGGATTCTCTGCCACTTAAAAAAAATTCTTATGGATCTCAGGCACACAAAATTGCCTAAACTGTAATCCTTGGTGCATGATAATATTTTTATTATTGGTCCATGCATGGCCCTGCTACTTACCTACCTCTCTGCCTACCTATGTTATATATCACATTTAAAAGTAATAAACACCTGTGAAACCACTGCCCAACCTGAAACCCAGAGCCCTAACGATGGTGAACACCCAGCTGTGTGGTTCATCCCATCACACCCCTCTTTCCTTCCCTTCTCCTAAGTAACCACCATCCTGAATTCTAGGTGCCTTCTTTTCTTATTTTCCTTCTTATACCCTCTCATGTCATCAATAGGTATTTATCTCTTCCATACATATTTCTAAAATGTGTCTTTAAAATTTTAATTGTCTTTACCTTCTTTAAGAATGTCATGCTGTATGTAATATTTTAGGACTTATTTTTGTCACTTGATATTAAGTCGATAAGCGTCATCCATTGTTATGTGTCACTGTGGTCTATTTCTTTTGACTGCTGTCTGATATTCAGCGGATGGTGTGAGTGTATCTCAGTCTGCTTATCCAGTCTTCTTTGATGAGCGTTTCAACAGTCCTGCTATGAACATTTTTGTTTATGCATTTTCTTGGAAATAAACCCGGCTGTGGAATTGCTGGGTCACAGTGTATGTAACTGTTCCACTGGGGATTGCTCAACTGTTTTCCAAGGGTCTGTGTAGCCACATCTTCTCCAGCACTTGGCAATGCCATACTTATTAGTTTGTGCCCAAACAGGAGTGTATTAGGGGTCTCCAAAGAAACAGAACCCACAGGATGTATAGATAGATAGATATAAGAGGACAGTTTTTATAGGAAGTGGCTCACGTGAGTATGGAGGCTGAGAGCTAAGTCCTGACATCTGCTCTCTGTAAGATGAAGAACCAGGAAACCAGTGGTGTAATTCAGTCCAAGTCTGAAGGCCTGAGAACCACGAGAGCTGAAGACATAAGTCTCAGCCCAAAGGCCCAAGAACCTGGGCCTTTTGGTGGTAGGAGTCCCAACTCCAACATCTGAGGGCAGGAGAGGTGGATGTCCTAGCCCAAGCAGAGAGAGCAAATTCGCCCTTCCTCCAACTATTTTTTTTTTTAACATCTTTATTGGAGTATAATTGCTTTATAGTGGTGTGTTAGTTTCTGCTTTATAACAAAGTGAATCAGCTATACATATACATATGTCCCCATATCTCTTCCCTCTTGGTTCTCCCTCCCTCCCACCCTCCCTATCCCACCCGTCTAGGTGGTCACAAAGCCCCGAGCTGATCTCCCTGTGCTATGTGGCTGCTTCCCACTAGCTATGTACCTTACGTTTGGTAGTGTATATATGTCCATGCCTCTCTCTCCCTTTGTCACAGCTTACCCTTCCCCCTCCCCATATCCTCAAGTCCATTCTCTAGTATGTCTGTGTCTTTTTTCCTGTCTTACCCCTAGGTTCTTCATGACATTTTATTTTTTTCTTAAATTCCATATATATGTGTTAGCATACGGTATTTGTCTTTCTCTTTCTGACTTACTTCACTCTGTATGACAGACTCTAGGTCTATCCACCTCATTACAAATAGCTCAATTTCATTTCTTTTTATGGCTGAGTAATATTCCATTGTATATATGTACCACTTCTTCTTTATCCATTCATCCGATGATGGACACTTAGGTTGTTTCCATCTCCGGGCTATTGTAAATAGAGCTGCAATGAACATTGTGGTACATGACTCTTTTTGAATTATGGTTTTCTCAGGGTATAGGCCCAGTAGTGGGATTGCTGGGTCATATGGTAGTTCTGAAAATGACTCTACTATCCAAAGCAATCTACAGATTCAATGCAATCCCTATCAAATTACCACTGGCATTTTTCACAGAACTAGAACAAAAAATTTCACAATTTGTATGGAAACACAAAAGACCTCCAACTTTTTGTTCTATTTAGGCCCTCAGCAGACGGGATGCTGCCACCACCTTCGGGAAGGGCAATCTTCTTTACTCAGTCTACTGATTCAAATGCTAATCTTTTCCAGAAACAGACTCACAGACTCACCCAGAAATAATGTTTTACCAGTTACTGGGGCATCCCTCAGCTCTGTCAAGTTGACGTGGAGGTAAAATACATCTCACGGCATCCTGTTGCACTTCCTGTTCACCTCCCCTTCCAGGCCCAGTGCATGAATGACTCTACCCAGGAGCCCTCCTCCACCAGCACGTGTGTCCGGATAGCGGTTCTGGCTGCCACTTAACTGTGCCGTGTCTCCTGCCACCTCCCCTCCGGGTTCTTGACTCCTTGACGGCAGGGGACATATGTGTCTTTCTAATTCCCCCATCACTGCAGAGGTCACATCCTCCAATTCGTTATTGCTGTTTGAATAAAGCAGAATTCTTGCTTATGCAGATCAAGAAAGTCCGATGCCATTTACGAGGGAGGTGGCGGTGTCGGGAGGGACAGGGGCTAGGAAGCCGTCTGAGCTCCCGCTAGCAGAGGCTGCAGGCGGCCAAGGGAGACCTTAATTAGCCACTGTCCCAGGCCCGGCGGCAGCGGCGGGGGCCGTGCGACTCCTCCCAGAGGCTGGGCCGAGGCCCTGAGGACTGGGCGCGTCACAGCACGAGGCAGGAGGTGACGTTTTGCCCGGAGGCGCTGACTTCACCTTCTTTCCGGAGGGGAGCCCGTGGTCTGTGCCACCCCCTGTGCCGGGCACCACAGGCTGGGCGGCGGTGGAGGGCTGCGGGTGAGGGCTGGGCAGGGCTGGGAGGGGCGCCTGCCTGCTGAGGGCTTTGTCCTTCAGAAGAAAGCCAGCGGCTAGCAGTAAGCTCGGCCTCGGCCTGGAGGCCAGAATCCCCATCACACCTGCCCCTCGAGCTCACTTCGGTCAAGTGCCTCTTCCTTCCTCGGGGGGCCAAGGGAGCCACTTCCCTGTGGCCTCGGCACAACAGCCGGGGGCAGGGAGGGCACTGTGCCCGGTTTTCTTCCTCTAAACCCACAATCTTAAGTGTATATCATGACTGGGCTTCTGTCCGGGCCTTTGTTTTTCCTGTCTTCTCGCTACAACCCAGGGAAGCCCAAAGAAGACGCCCCACTAACTCTTGTTGCAGGGTGCAGCTCTTCACAGAAACGGCCATCCCTCTCGCTTTCCTAGGCTGCAGCGCTTTCAGAGTGTGTTCTAGCCATTATCCCATTTGACCTTCCTGATGCTCTTTCATCGCAAGTTCCCTTATGGGTTCCCAGCTTGTGCCATTTCCTTTTGAGGCCATTTCTGCCACCTCCGACACTTCTCCTATAAGGAAGGCGGGCATCAGAAAGCCTTCAAGCTACCTTCCCTGCAGTTAGAGGGGAGCTCACATCCCAGCCCCGACTTGTCAGGCACACGGGGATCCCTGTCACAGGATCACCTTGACTCAGCGGGGTCAGTCCGGGCTCTTCTTCATTCTTCCGTTCACTTAACACGCATTTCAGAGGAATTAGGGGGTGCGTGTGAGGTGCTGTGTGAGAATCGCTGAGGATAGAGACAGATGCACAACGGTGCCCTCGACCTGCTTGCAAACCCTGGAGGTGAGACATCCAGGGTTGCAGTAGATGCCATGAAGGGTATGAATCAAATCACCTCCAAGCCCAACGCCTGCCCGCTGGAGGGAGATGGCTCTGCATCTGCTCACCTGTGAAGGGGAACATCTGTCACATGCTGCTGTGTGCCTGGTAGGTGCTTCACACCCATAACTGCACTCAGTTCTCCCAATACCCTCTGAGGCCACCGATGTCTCTCCCATTAACAGATGAGGAAACTGGGGCTCTCGCTTCGTTCCCACAGCAAATGGCAGAGTTGGGAATCAAATCCACTAACGTTTGGCTTCTAAATGCAAGTTCTTTCCTTTCTTGGTGGCTGCCTCCCAGGGCTGTTGTGAGGATTCAATGAGATTTTTAATGCAAAATACCCGGGACAGAGCCTGGGTGCCAGCAAGCTGCTGCTAAGGAGGCGCTCTTGTGGTTCCCTCTCCAGCCATCTCCTCCCCACACATCTCATCCTGGCATCATCCCCTCAGATGGAACACACGGGCACATTTCCCCCTTGTAATAATTAATATGTGTGCCAGCGTGTTTATGGAAAATCGCTTACACTGTGCCTTTCATCTCTAAGGACCCAATCATGTTTGGCAAGCATGCTCCCAGATGCGAGGATGGTTCTTTCAGCCAGACAATGGGGAGGAGATTATCCAGGAAATTCTGACAAAGAAAGCAATTACTCTGTTCTGACACATGTGGGCTTCTCATGCCAAAACCAAGCCTTTCGCCCGAATTACCTGCGTGATGGGTCTATATAGACCTAGGCACAGCTGGTTGTTTTCCCTAATGGTTCCAAGTGAGTCTCCCTGAGTCTTCACGTCCTTGGCAACAGGAGAGCAGGGCTCAGAGGCTGGGGATGGGGGTGGGCAGACAGCACTGGAACGCCCACCGTGCTCCCAGTCAGTCCTCTGGGGAAGCAGTGAAAGGTCTTGAGCCCCTCCTCACCCCAAAACTTGCACAGTCATGGCAGCAGGAGAGGGTCCCTGCCCCCTTCCTCTTCCGGAGTCTTCCTCCCCATTGTTGCCCCCTGGCTCTGTTGCTCTGCCCACCCTGGGTGCCTGCCTGGGCCTGGGGAGCCATCCACTAATCCCCACTAGGGATTAGCCAGCCCGGCCAATGAGCATTTTAGTAGTAATTGTCCTTCTTAGGTTTCTGCAACACTCGGCTTTCACATCCATTATCTCACCTGATCCTCACAGCAGCCCTGAGAGATGGGCATTAGTGGTGCCATTTCAGATGAAAAAAAAAAAAAAGAAAGGAAGGAAGAGAGTGGGTTTATCCCAGGTCATCAGGCTAGAAAAAGCAGAGCCAGCACCAGACCAAGGGGCGGGAACCGAGGGCCAGGTGTTCTGTGTCCTCTTCTACTATAACATCCTGGACTCAGGAAAAGCATCTGAGACCCAAAGGAGTGAATTTAATTTAATTTAATTTTATTTTATATTTCATTTCATTTATTTTTTGGCCGCACCATGCGGCATGCAGGATCTTAGCTCCCCAACCAGGGATCGAACCTGCACCCCCTGCAGTGGAAGCTCAGAGTCTTAACCACTGGAGCGCCAGGGAAGTCCCAGGAGTGAATTTTTAATGAAGGGATTTCCAGCCCCTGTGAAAGTCATGGGGTTTGTTTTTGGCTGCGTGTATCCTTTTAGGAGTTTGTCAAATTATACCCCGGGCACCGCTGCCTCCTCCTGGGGTGGGAGGGGGCCGGGTGGGGCACAGGTCTACTGTCACAATCTCCCCAAATGAGATTCCATCTCCCTGCTGAGGTTGGGAATCTGGGCAGTAAATTGGCGACGCAGACAAGCAACCACACCAGCTGGAAGCGCCATGGCCCATCCTGACAGTAACAAAACACCAGTCTCCTTTGACACCTCCAGGGCAGAGTTGTGCCAGAGAAGAGTGAGTGTCGGCTGACGCCCTGAATAATCAGAGCTGGCCCAGCCCCTCCCAACAAGGACCAGAAGGGTCTTTGCAAATATGAATGAATCCTCCCCACCCGGTGAAGAGAGAGAGAGTGTTTTCCAAATGCATCAACTGAAGGCCCAGGTGCTCAGGTGATGGCTTCCTGGCCCCCCTCCCCCAGAGTCACCTGCCGAGAGGGGACCAGCGTCTGGACCACATCGCCAAGGCTTTGAGTGGCGCGTGGCTACAGCCACACAGGTCTGAGCCTTCCACACTCCAGAGAGACCCTAGTCCCAGCCCACCTCCTCTGGAGACAAGCATGTAGGGCTGAATTTCTCCCTACTCTTTTCCGTTTGTTTTTTTCCCTTCTGCAGCCGGTGGTGGAGAATTTGAGTCATCTGCTGACCTGGGAAACCTCAGACGGAGGGTTTGTCAAAGACAGACTCATACGTAGCACTGGGGTTTCACTTCTAACTGCATTTCTCAAGGCCATTTCTGTGTCTCCGAGACAACGACCTTCTTTTCCACATCGTGTCCCTCAGCTCCTTCAAAGCTGAAAGCCCTGAAATGGCCACCACAGTGTTTTGTAAACTGTAAAGTGTCACATGGATCTTAGTTCTATCACTCTCCTGCTTACTGGCGGAATTGCTTCTCAGTTTTTTGTGCTGCATCTCCACGGAATTGCATGATGCCTTAAGACACCAAAAAACAGTAAAGTGAAAGAAAGAAGAAAAAACATGAAACTCCGGTGTTGAAATGAAAACATATTAGAAAATTGCTATTCTTGTGCTGCTAAAGGCCTAGGTTCCCCGGGGAAGTTCTTGTGACATTCATGTATTTAAGCTTTCCTGACAGGTCGTGGGTTCATTCCTCTAACAGGTTCAGCATTCCAAGGGTCCACGGTCCTCTCTGCTCGGCCTTTTGGGGGTGAAGAGGTCAGGGGTTCCCGGATGGGCGTGACCACAGGGAAAGGATCTCTCCAACGAGGCTTGTCTTCACTTTCCCTGTTTCCTAAAGGAGCTGATCTGCCTACAATAATTCCTTCCACCTCGCTCCAGTGAGTTTAAATTAGCTGAAATCTCAGTCTCAGCTTCTAATCTTTGTAGTCCTGATGATTTTCAACAATAAGCTAAGAGGCTTGTTCAGATTCCAATTTCTTAGGGAGAAAAAGGGCAAAACAATTCCTAAAACCTGAAAACACAGTTTTCCTCACTCCCCCAAAGAGCCACGGGGGAGGCCCGTCTCCTTCCAGAACCCGGTTCCAGTGCAGACGTGGAGCCCTGTGCCCTAAGCCCTCGTGACACCCACATAAACGTGGTCCCCTCGGTTTCTGCATGACTCACCCTGACTCTCCCTGACTCTCCTCAAGGCTTGCTCTCTGCCCTGCTCCAAAGGGCAGCTCCCCAACCCCATGCTCAGCACTGCATTGGCTTTGACCTTCAAGCCCTTCTGTGTCACAATCCCTGTCGACATCTGGCCCAGGGGCCACTTGGAGCTGCCCTGGGTGAACTCCCCGCACAGCCGAGCCCTCATTCCGCCACACGTCGCCTGGTGTCTCCCTGCCTGGCACACGTAGTCCCAGGACGAACATGCCCAAACCTGCCTGGTTTTCTCAGTTTTCTGCTCTACTCCGGCCTGCTTCTCAGGGATGACCTCACTCTCCTTTACGAGTGTTTGTCTTTGGTCTGCTCTCCCTGGAAAGTGGAGGGTGGCTTCTACCTGTACCCGCTGAATCCTGCACCCATTTGGAACCAGCCACGTTGGGTTATTCCCAGGAGCCTCCCCAGATGAACACTGCATCAAAGGGGACTTAAAACAGTCAGGTTGTCTTTCTGCGGCGTGAATGACACGGTGGGATGCCAGCATAGGCGTGTTTTTACAGCCTGCTTTCAATGATACCAGCGAGGATCTACTGATGCATCAGGCATGAGTCACATATTTTACCTACATTATCTCATTTGATTCTCATGATAACCCTTTTGCATGAGATTCTTACTATTACCTTCCCTTTACATATGGGGAAACTGAAGCATAGAGGTTTTTTTGTTGTTGTTTTTTAATTTTTAAGTTTTTTGTAAGTTGTCCAGAATCACAGCTTGTAAGTGAGAAAGACCAGATTTGGCCCCGGGAATTCAGCTCCAGCCGTGATGGACCAGCGTCTTACACGGCATCACTTGTCGTACTCACTTCCTCGCTGGAGTCAGTTTGCCCCGCCCCATCTTCACGACATACTCCACAGGGACAATCCTACAACGACTTTAATGCCTTAAGCTTCGGGAAGAACTGATGGAGAGTAAAAGGAGGGAAACCTGTTCTTGGGGACTTGAGGGGGGTCTAGGCAAGGGGAAGGGGCTGGGAGACCTTCAGATTCTTCTACAGCAATGACTGCCTGGTCTATTCTCTGTTCTGGGGGCTGGGCACAGAATGTAGTGCCGTGAACCTGGGTCCTTTCTCATCTCTGACACTCACCAGCTGTGGCATTAGAAAATCATTTCTCCACGCTCAGTACCTCAGTTTTCCCATCTGCAAAATGGGCATGATGATCTGCACATATATAAAACGGGTCATTGTAAGGGTAAATGAGATGAATATTGTGAAAGCACGTGGTAAATTATAATGCATTGCGGAAATGTAATGAGGAGAATCCTTTGTTATTGGGTGATTCATATGGAGTTTAATATTCTAAAATTTTACCTCTGGGGTCCCTCTGCCCTCCACGCCCCCGGGATTTCTTTATATATCTTGGCCCTTTCAGGCAGCAGCAGGTAGGTGGTGAGGCTCATTACCTTGGCAAAGGGAAACAGCAAAATAGAAGAGAGGAGAAGAAAGGGAAATTTTTTGGGCTTGATTTTCAAAAGTTTAGGCCCTTTCATGAGGGAATCGTCTGGGATGATGGAAATGTATTTTTTGTTCAAACTGAATACTTAAAATCTGTGCATTTTATTGTATCAATATATAAATGACACTGAAAAACTCACATTGAAGCAAAACAAACTTAGGTCCTTGGAGGAATAGAATGGACTTGGGCGTAGACAACATATTTGACAGAAAATATGGGAAAAGAAAATACGGTGAGGGCAAGGTTTCCTTCCCTCCTCCCCAGACTCTGGGTTAGAAGGTCAGAAGGCAAGTAAGTGCTTAGATTGACAGGTGTCGGAAGCAAGAGGCTGAGAGACCCATTTCCCAGGCTGTGAGCCTGAGGCTGGCACTGAAATCCCCAATAAGCGTATAAGTTCCCAAACTTAGAAGAAAGGCTTCTGGGAGAGGAAATGGCACCGTGTGTCGGGTGGACAGGGCCTTTGTCCACTTCCCAGAGTTTTCTGTGACTAATGCAGCACAAGAACTGCTGAATCGTGTCCATAAGTCTGTGAATAACACGAGGAGGACCTGAGGGGCAAAGACCGGGAGATGTGGCCTGTGGACACATGGTGTGGACCTTCAACCAAGGGGCAGGTGGGACACTGTCAGCTGAAGACAGCGTGAGATGACGTCCCCCTTCCCAAGCCCTCAGTGCTATGGAAGTCCCACCACCATCACTCTGCCCCCAGAACTTGCGGGAACCCCAGAGAGAAGAAGGTAAGGGAACTCCAGCATGACTGTAGTTCGTTGTTACTATCCCAGAAGAGGGAGGGCTAGTAAAATAGAAAACTAAAGTTATGGTTTTTGCATATTTGATTTCTGAGAGTCATACCCACTTCACTAGGTTTTCTTAGCTATAGCTTCAAATCATGTGATATACAGAGAGGGTCTCTGCAGGGTCCCCAAAGTGCTCTCAGAGCAGAACGTGGTTTAATTCATTTCCAGCAGATGCTTGAGCAGCTACACAAGGTTTGCAGAGTTTAAAAAGAGGTGTTTCCATTAAGTATGATGGTCATCTAAGTACCTTGGTAATGACATTATTTGGGTATTTATTTGTAATACTTGCTGAAGCCTAGTGCTGTGGGCAGCGGGATAGTGAATATTACCTCCCTAGCCTTTCATGATTCATGGAGGCAACTTGGAAAATTGGTTTCCTTTTCAGAAGCATCCTTTCTTTTCCTCTGCCAGGAATTGGTGCTGAGCTCATCCCCCTGATGGAGGTCTGATGATGGAGGACGCCTGCTGGTTGCCCACCACAATGCCTGGGAAGGTTTCCAGCTGCAGACCTTCTCCCACCGCCCGCCCCTTCTTTAACACGGGATTTTGTTGATGTCACTGTCAGGGGGGCCGAGCACGTGGCAGAAGAATGTGGGAGCAACCAGAGGTCTGGATCAGCCTTTAGTGAATCCTGTAAAGTCTGAAAACAAACACCAAGAAGGAGCCAAATCATTTAATAGCCTCAGTTGCGTAAACAGAATGAACCAACACCAAACTATCTAAGCCGGACTCCAAGGTCATGAGCACAGCTTGTTGCAGTGCAGTTCTCTGTGCTCTGCTGGTCGCTGGCTGTGCGCCTGCCTTCTTGGGGCTCAGTGTCCTCTCCTCCACAATGGACACAAATAACATGTACCTCGTGGTGTTATTCCATAAAGGATTGTGTGAGGAAAGCACTTTGTGTCTAGAACTATTTAAGGATACAATATGAATATTGAGAGCTACACCATATTTGTTTTCTGTTATTGTAGGGCTCAAAAGTAAAACCTGTTTAGGGGTGTGTGTGTGTGTGTGCGTGTGTGTGTGTGTGTGTGTGTGTGTGTGTGTGTGAATCTTTTAGAAATTCCTCTAGAAAAAGATATTTGGGGAGGGGTGTAGCCATTTCCATCTGCACTGGAAATTCTGGTCTTCTTCAACGGTCTCATTTATATACAAAAGAGTATCTTGGGCTTCCCTGGTGGCGCAGTGGTTGAGAGTCTGCCTGCCGATGCAGGGGACACGGGTTCGTGCCCCGGTCCGGGAGGATCCCACATGCCGCGGAGCGGCTGGGCCCGTGGGCCATGGCCGCTGAGCCTGTGCGTCCGGAGCCTGTGCTCCCGTTAAAAAAAAAGAGTATCGTGGTTCCAAACATTTTTTTAAAAAAATAAATTTATTTATTTATTTATGGCTGTGTTGGGTCTTCGTTTCTGTGCGAGGGCTTTCTCTAGTTGTGGCAAGCGGGGGCCACTCTTCATCGTGGTGTGCAGGCCTCTCACTGTCACAGCCTCTCTTGTTGCGGAGCACGGCTCCAGATGCGCAGGTTCAGTAGTTGTGGCTCACGGGCCCAGCTGCTCCGCGGCATGTGGGATCTTCCCAGACCAGGGCTCGAACCCGTGTCCCCTGCATTGGCAGGCGGATTCTCAATCACTGTGCCACCAGGGAAGCCCGGTTCCAAACATTTTTAACCCTCCAGCTATTTTCTCATTCATTCATTCACTCACTCAGCACACATCTGCAGACTGGCCTGGGACCACTGAGCCTCCATCAAGAAAACGGTCCCTGGGAGTTCCCTGGTGGCCTAGTGGTTGGGATTTTGGGCTTTCACTGCCGTGGTCTGGCTTCAATCCCTGGTCAGGGAAATGAGATCCCGCGAGCTGTGCAGCATGGCCAAAAAAAACACAAAAAAAGAAGAAGGAGAAGGAGAAGGAGAAGAAAGAAGAGGAAGAAGAAGAAGAAGGAGGAGAAGGAGAAGAAGAAGAAGGTCCCTGTTTTAGGCTCTGAAACCCACCCAGTTCCTGCCAAGCAGTGCGTCAGGAGGCCCCAGGCCGGCAGTGGCTTGATGCTCAAAGCCTTCTAGGTGGGTCAGACAACGTTTGGCTGATGCGTTGTTCCAGGAGGCCAGCACTGCCCTGGGCAGTTACAAGGCGACTATATATGAATTCTGGCCTTGAACAGCATGGAGGAGAAAAGTAGAGAAGCCAGAACCAACCTCAGAGTCCTCGGGTCTCACCTGGGGCCGGAGATGAGGGACAAAGCTGAAGGATGTAGAGCCGGGCGTGGGATGGGAGGAGAGGTGCGTGACCATGGCGAGCAGAGCCCCTGACAACATCTCAGGCTGGCTCGGATGCTGAGGGTCGAGGCCCCCACTCCCACTGGGGGTCCTCCTGGACCTGGGCACCCTACTCCGCCAGGAACTGGCTTCTGAAGGTCCTGCTCCCCCAAAGGGCTACACATCCTGCCGCTAAGCCTCCGGTCCTGATGCTGGTCTGCACGCCTGGGACCCTGTCTGCTGCCATCTGCCCCATCCCTGTTTGGGCAAATTCCCAGGCTTTTGGTCTTGTCTTGGCTGATAAGCCTCGTGTCCTGTGCCCTGTGGACAGAGTTCTGGGCTTCAGAGCCTACTGGACCCGCCTCTGGGTCCATCCTAGGCTCGAGTTTCAGGCCTACCCCTAGCCCAGGGTCTGTGCTGGGCTCAGAGCTCCGAGCTCGCTGTCCTTGCCCTTCGTGACATCGGGCACGCCCTGCGCATCTGCTTTTATTACTCAAGTTTGTCTTTCCAACTAAACTGTCACCTTCCTGAGAACGAGGGCTGCGCTGGTTCTGTTTCCTCCTGCCAACTTTCTCAGCACCTAGCATGAGGCGTGTTCGCTGAACGAACGAATGAACAAAAGCAAATAAGTGAATATGCACATAGCGCCATTCTAAAAAGTAAATGTAGGCAGTTTCCTTTCACGTCTGTTACATTCCTTGATTCTTGGACAACCTCTGAAGGATTAGACCCCTTTTTCAACTTGAGAGAGGAAAGGCCCAGAGAGTGTTAATGGGTCCACTTGCTGGAGGCCACGTGGCATGTCTGGGCAGAGCCGGATGGAGCCCAGATCCTGGCACTGGTCACTCTAACCCTTATTCGAAGGTCTTGGGGGTGGACACTCACGCACACATGCACACACACGATAACTGGGGGGGATGGAAAGGGTCCCAGGCCTGAGTGCAGGACAATGAACTATAAATAATGACAGTCACGGCACGTCCTTTATAGACCCCCGCCCTCCCTGTTCGCCCCCAGCCCTGGGGAGATGCCTGTGGAGCAGGAAGCATCGACTTTGACATTACTGATATTTCAGTGTCCAGCCATGGTGACCGCCGTCCCAGAACTGTCCCTGGGGCACCGGCCAGCTGAAGTCTTGTTGCAGGAAGAGCCTGAGGGCTGGAGAGGGGTCCCTACAGCTCCCAGAGCCTCCCTGGGGGCTTCCAGGCCCCCTGCCGACCCCACGCCCCCAAGACCCCAGCACCCACACCCTGGCCCACTTTCCCCTCCTGCTGCCCGGCACAGCCCGACCCCCACATGGTCACTTTCCATGTCTGCGTCTCAGCTGCACAGGTAGAATTTCAGGAAGGACCCGCTCTTGTTTGGGATAATGGAGAATGAGATGCACGTCAATCCAATCTACTCTCACCGTCCGTCCTGCCCGAGGTGAAGAGGTGCGTGTGGCACTCACCCCGGCACCTAGACTCTGAACCTCCCACGCCCAGCCTGCTCCCCACACCTCTCCCCTCACTGGCCCCGGGGCCCGCTCTGGCCCCTGGTTTACTGTCCTCTCTTCTGGCTTCCCTGCCTTCCTATGCCCAGCTCTTTGGTTCTGCCCACATCCTCCTTCCCCCACCTGGAGGGGAGGGCTCATTCCCTCAGGAGGCAGCAAGGGGGCCCCTCCCGGCCCCTGCCCCTGTTGTTTACCCATTCTGGTACCTTCTGTGCAGGCCAGAGCCATCTCCCCTCCCAGGGCTGAGTCACGGGCTTTTGCAAGTCTCCAGCTCAGCTGCAGGGCCTGTGGAGTTTCCCGGCCCGTCCAGTAACGTCTGCGAGCGCTCCTGCGGACCAGCAGAAACAGAGACGAGCCGGCCGCTGGGGACAGGCCCTAACTGTCCTCTGTGAGGCCCTGCCGGGCGTGCCAGCCCCTCCCGGGAAGGTCGCTGCGCTGGAGCCCGTGAGGGGTAAGCCCAGGAGGCCAGGAGGAGACCCGTGGCGGAGGAGACACCAGTGGCTGCGTGTGGGCCCTCTGCTGCCAGTAGGGAGATGCTTGCATCTCACTGGACCCCAGTTTATTTCTCGGTGTTGGGAGGCGATGGACCCTGCATCACTCGGATCCCTCTTTGCTTTTTGTTTCACACGATTTAGAGTGTGCCTAGAAGTTAGACTCCCGGGATGCACGTGAAGGCAGCGGTGTGTCTGGCACACGGGCCCTGGCCTCTCTGCCTGGCTCCCCTTCCTGTGCCCTCCCCTCATCTCAGGGCTCCCCGAGGTGACGCTCCAGGGGCTGGAGGGGACGGGGCCACCCCAACTGCCATCATGGCACAGAGTCATTTGCACCCGGACAGGAGACAAGGCTTAAGCCAAAGAGTGAGAGACAGGTTGGAGGCCGCTGTCGGGCAGGAGCGGGGCTTGCTGAATCCTTCACAGCCGTCCACACTGGCCCAGCTGCAGGCCGAGCCCCGAGCCCAGGGACTTCTCCACAGAGTGGACGCAGCGAGGGGCCACTGCATTTCCCGGCCTCCTCGCAGGGTGGGCTTTTTGGAGACTGTTTGTTATTTCACTTCCTGGTCTTCCTGCCAAGCACCCTCCCACCTCCGGACGGCCAGGCAGGTTCAGCTAAGGATTCTGCCCACTGCTGCTTTCATCCCCGGAATATCAAGTAGGCTTGGGGGGCTGCGGCCTGCTCTTCCTGTCCCCTCAGCTGCCATCTCTGCTGGGGGCCGGGTGCATCGGCTCTTCCCAAACCCACACCATCTTAGGGTAGACTTCGGGCCACAGGAATGGATTTGGGTTCCGTCCACTTGCACGGTTTCAGCCTCTAGAGCTCAAAATGGCATGAACGACAAGAATAACCGTGACAGAATATTCGTTCAGGGGAAGTGCGCAGTCATACCTACATGCCCGTGCGTCTCCCAGGAAGGACGCTGTGAGCAGCGACACTTGAACCCTTTCTCCTGAGCTTCCCTAACTTCAGAGGAGACTGAGTGTTGATTACAGAAAATCACCCAAGCCCCCAAAGTGATCATATTTCCATGAAGTTTCCCATCTTAGTTTTATCCTAGTCCTTAAGATATCTCTGCTTGCTTTTATATACAAGGAATATTTTCAATCACTGACTGACCACTTAATTTACTGATTTCACCCAAAATCTTTGAGTAAATTTAACACAGCAGGAAGACGCACCGCAGCAGCCTCTGGTCTGCCCCACAAGGACCTCAGTTTGAGAAGCCAGGAAAGAACATGTTATTTCCTCTAGAAGGCTCGGTAATCACTTCATTCCACCCGCTTTGCTGGGTGTTATTAAGCCACCCACTCACCGCAGGTGTTCTGCACATACGGACTCAAGTTCCCCCTCCCCCCCCACATCCTGCTGCTGACACTTTCCCTTTCGTTTTCACATTTAAGGTTGAAGGTTCAGAGCTCAGCAAGAGTTGTAGGTAAATTCTCCCCGAAGGGGTCCGCTTTCAGCAAATACTCGCTCTAGATGCACCAGAGCGGGAACGAGAGATTTTTAAGGAGGTGGTTTAAGGGTCTTGGCTAGAAGCCCTTTAAAGTTTCCTCCACTTTAGAATCTCAGAATAATTAACAAAAGGGCCGGGGGGACTGGAGCCCAGGCCAGCTGGGTAATCACGTGCTGGTCTCCACACCAGAAGACCGGAGCTTCTCACGTACTAGAACTCAGGCAAGTTCGGGCTGCCTGAGCCGCTCTGTTTCTGAGAACTCCGCTCTGCCACTCTACAGCTTAGGACGTGTATGGTCAGGCCAACCAAGATGGCCGTTCTTTGGCTCTCTGGGCATCCCCCCTCCAGGCCAGTGCCTGCTTCACCTACACCTACTCACATGACTGACCTTCCTACGTACTTGTCCCACCCCAGCTAATCATCACTCTAACTTTATTTTAAATATTTATTTACTTTTTGGCTGCGTCGGGTCTTAGTTGCGGAGCACAGGCTCTTCACGGTGGTGCGCGGGCTTCTCTCTATTTGTGGCGCGCCGGCTTAGCTGCCCCACAGCGTGAGGGATCTTAACTTCCCGACCAGGGATCCAACTGGCATCCCCTGCATTGCTAGATGGATTCTTACCCGCTGGACCATCAGGGAAGTCCCTACTCTAACTTTAGATCAGAGCATCTCCACCATGATAGCTTATCAAAAGGGCGGTGAGGGGCGTGCCCTTCTGCTAGTTTCCCTGGTAACCGATGAAGCAACCTGATGGTAATTCCCCCTATAACTGCTAACCTTCCCCTGACCCCGGGAGTGAACACTGCTGTCGTGTCCTGCCCGCGGTCCACCACACACGGTGGGGTGTCTCTCCAGGACCTTGCTTCAGACGTGTAAGATCCCCTATCCATTAAACCACGGATGTTTCTGTCGCCAACTCCGGGCTCTTTCTTTGGTCCCAAAGCTGGGCAAGTACAGGCCTTGCAGGCCTTCAGGGTGCAGCCCAAAGCCAGTGAACACGGTGTGTATGGAGAGTCTAAGTGTGGGTCTTAGTGTAAACAGATACTTTAGGGGGTCCCCGTAGAAAGAGAACCGGGAATGGTTTTCTTGACACGAGAGAAGTCATTTTGGCCCTGCATTTTGTGATCTAAGCCTGGCCACAATGTTTGCTCTTGAACAGGTCTCAGTAATTAATGATCTTAAGGGAACAAAGGAAGGCAGGACCAGAGAGGAGGCAGTCAAACAATAGTGCAGTGATAGAGCAGAGTCCTAGTTCCCCCTCAAGGGATAGACATAATAATAGATCTCTGAGCTCTGCGGGAGCTAAGTCTCCCAACCAGGTGGAGGATGGAATGATGACGTTGACCATCCTCACTTCAGTCACTAGAGCCTGGACTCTGTCGACCTTTGCCCCAATTCTATGCTGAACTCTCCTCTGCTCAAGCCCCTTCATGAATATGCATGTACCACCCAAGCCCCTTCATGAATATGAATGTACCACCCAAGTCCCTTCATGAATATGCATGTACCATTAGCTTAAAACTTCCCCAATTTTGCTGCAAAGATCCCCAGTGTTCCCTTCCTTGCTGCAAGTAATAATAACTCCTTCCTTCTCCCAGTCTTTGGCTTGGTTGTGTCTATTGGCTCAACAACCACCAAGAGGCAAACCCAGTTCTCCCATAATGTTAGAAGGCTTGATACATGTTTGGTAAACCTGAATCTGAATCCAGTGGTCCAGTGATCCTCCTAGGCAGCTAGGTGTGAGGAAGGGCTGGTTTCTTTGAACTGCCATCCTGGCTGTGGTTGCTGGAGAATCAGACAGAGGTGGGGATGGCGGCCACAACACAGCTTGTGAGGACGCAGAGGCACGAGGCACAGGCAAGTTGGCTCAGGTGGTTGGGGGCAGAAGGCCAGGTGGGAGTGGTGGGGAGGAGACGGGACAGTGGGCAGGATCCAGGTGGGGGGGACCTCGTGTTGGTCGTGCTTGGAGCTTGATTCTCATCCTGAAGGTTCTGAGAAGCCAATGGAACATTTTAAGTGGAGAAGTTTTGGAACTGCCCAACTCAGATTGGAACTCAAACCCAATCGCACCTCAGGTGGGATTCGAACCCAGCCAAAACTCGGGACTTAATGCAGCTCAGGTCCTTTTTTTTTTTTTGCGGTACACGGGCCTCTCACTGTTGCGGCCTCTCCCGTTGCAGAGTACAGGCTCCGGATGCGCAGGCTCAGCGGCCATGGCTCACGGGCCCAGCCACTCCGCGGCATGTGGGATCTTCCCGGACCGGGGCACGAACCCGTGTCCCCTGCATCGGCAGGAGGACCCCCAACCACTGCGCCACCAGGGAAGCCCGCAGCTCAGGTCCTTTATGTTTCAGCACAGAAAGAATTCACTGAGAGACAAAGTGATAGGTAAGAAGTGGATTTATTCAGAGAGATACACATTCCATAAGCAGAATGTGGTCCGTCTCAAAACGCAAGAGTGGCCCCAGAATGTGGGGTGGTTAGTTTTTATGGGCTGGGTAATTTCGTAGGCTAATGAGTGGATTATTCTGACTATCTCGGGGAAGGGGCAGGGATTTCCAGGATTTGGGCCACCGTCCACTTTTTTGCCTTTTACGGTCGGCCTCAGAACTGTCATGGCGCCTGTGGGCGTGTCACTTAGCATATGCTGATGTGTTACAATGAGGCTCAAGGTCTAGGGCAGTCAAGTCTTCCCCCATCTTGGGCCTAATCGGTTCTAACCAGTTTTCGTTGCGTCCTCAAGGGCTGTGTTCTTCTTTGAAAGGTTGTGCCCCCTTCCCTCCTGTCTCATTTTCACGCCTGGCTTTCTAGTTCAGGAAGATCCCTCTGGCTCAGCATGGAGAGAGTGGATTAGAGGGAAGACAGACCGAGGTGGGGAGCCCAGCTCTGAAGCCAGTTACAGCAACAAGCAGGTAAGGGCAGCAGCCAGGTGAGAGATGATGGGAGCTCCAGCGCGGTCAGAACTTTTTGTCTTTTACAAGGAAAAAGGCTTCCGAATGGGGACTGTGGGCAACAGCTCCAGGACTGCTGACATGTGACCTTGATTGCTGCCACGCAGGGGTGTCACCCTGATACTGTTTAGTATTCTTTCTCAAACCCGATGAGACTCTTCCTATGGTGGGGGTGTTATTTTGAATTTTTAAAATCCTTCAGGGGGTGATAGCTGCCCTCACTCTCTCAGGTGGAGAGAAAGCCAGGAATGCCAGGGCTGCGTCCCTCGGGGGTAGCGTCAGGATCCAGGTGCGGAATGAACTCTTAGCAGTAGTGGCTGCAGGGCCAGCCCTGCATTCCCCCAGCCAAGATCTCCTGATTCCCCTCGTCCCTGGGCCGGCTGTGCCTTACCACACTTCCCCGGAAGGGCAGGAAAACCAGGCCATTCTGGCTGAGGGAGTCACTGGCGACACGGTCCTCAAAGCAGACGTGATGTGGGGTGCAGGCTCCAAAGCTGGCGAGCACTAGGGGTACAGGGAT
Organism: Monodon monoceros; assembly: GCF_005190385.1. Classification (NCBI taxonomy): domain Eukaryota; kingdom Metazoa; phylum Chordata; class Mammalia; order Artiodactyla; family Monodontidae; genus Monodon; species Monodon monoceros. The sequence continues at coordinate 81,971,989 of NW_021703775.1, forward strand.
ACTTGAGTTCCCTGAGGGCAGGGCCTGCCCCAGCCAGGGTCAGAAATGTGGCTCCAGCACCCAGCCCAATGCCTGGGCAAAATAACTGCCCACAGATATTTGTCAAATGAATCCATGAATAGCATGTTTTATACCTTGAAAATCAATCAGTGTAATTCACCACATCCACAGACGAAAGAAGAGAAGCCCCATGATCATCTCAGTGAGTTCAGGAAAAGCACATGACAAAATTCAGCATCCATTTATGACAAAAAAAAACTCAGCAAATGAGAAACTGAAGGGAACTTTCTCAACCTGGTAAACAGCCTGTGCAAAAATGCACAGCTAGCAATGCACTTAACGGTAAAAGACTCAGTGCTTTCCCCCTACGATCAAGAAAAAAGAAGGATGTCTGCTATCACCACTTCTGTTGAGTATCACCCTGGAGGTCCTGGCCAGAGATAGGCAGGACAGATAGGACAGGCACAGATAGGAAAAAAATGGCAGATTGGAAAAGCAGAGACAGTGCTGTTCCTATTTGCAGATGACAAGATTGTAGAAATTCCCAAAGAATCTACCTAAAATTACTAGAATAAGTGAGTTTTTCAAGGTCCCAGAATACGATATCAACATACAATAGCCAGTCAATCATATTTCTATATTTTAGTAATGAGCAAACTGGAATTGAAAAAAAAATAGTACCATTTACAATAGCACCCTAAAATATAAAATATTTAGGTATAAGTCTAACAAAATCTGTGCAGGATCTGTATGCTGAAAATAACAAAACACCGGCTATGTTCACGTGGGACCTGGCTAATTCGAGCTGACATTATATTTAGTTCCTTTTGTTGAAATGTGTTTGGGGACTTGCTGTCATGTTCGTGCATATTTAAGGTTATTCTAGCTGTTTCAGTGTAAGAATGACTTCCAGGAATAATTGTGTCATCCACCTACATGGCATCATGACCCAGATTGTTTTCTAATAAGAACGTGTCCCTCTGTGAACAGCATTGGAAGTACATGTGTAGCCATTGATGAGATAAGGTTTGAAATATACAAGGCCAGCTTGTCTTTGGAACATGTTTCCAATGATCAGATGTGTATCTGTGAGCAGAAAATTTGTTTTCTATTGATGCCTAATCAAAATAAAAGTTATTGGGAATTCCCTGGCAGTCCAGTGGTTAGGACTCCAAGCTTCCACTGCAGGGGGCACAGGTTCAACCCTGGTTGGGGAACTGAGATGCCACATGCTGCTTACGATGGCCAAAAAAAATTTTATTTTCTTTAGGTAAAAGTTCTCTTATTTTGTTAAATGAATGTACTTAAAAAATCTTTTTTAATTAAAAAAAAATTAACTAATTAATTAATTAATTTATCTTTTGGCCACACTGTGTCCTTGCGGGATCTTAGTTCTCTGACCAGGGATCGAACCCAGACCCCCCAAAGTGAAAGCACCGAGTTCTAACCACTGGCCTGACAGGAAGTCCCTAAAGGAACATACTTGGTCATGAAGCATATTCAATTACAGACACATCAAAATCTTTTTTTTTCTTTTTAATGAATTTATCAGAATTCCTGTGAATACATTTGTGTGTCAAGTCATATGTTTTATGTATTCCAATGACCAGGAATAAAGAACAATAATTAAAAAAATTTCAATCAGCCATATTAGAAGAAAGGCTGAATTGTTTTTCTGTTCTCTCTATAGTAAATGATATTACAAGATTATTGCCATATAGAAAAGCAGCACAAAAAAGTAGGGAAATATAGAAGTATGTTAGACAGTCAAAAATATTATGTTATTTTTTTTTCTGGGTTTGGTGATGTTTGTGATATTGGTCAGCTTTTTAAAAGTTGAAATTTGTTGTGATTCTCTCTCTCTCTATATATATATATCCTTCTTATTCTTAATTTTATATCTATAATGTTTTATTACTTTTCTTTTTTAAAAACAATTATTTATTTATTTTTGGCTGCGTTGGGTCTTCGTTGCTGCACGTGGGCTTTCTCTAGTTGCGGCAAGTGGGGGCTACTCTTTGTTGCGGTGTGCGGACTTCTCATTGCGGTGGCTTCCCTTTGTTGCAGAGCATGGGCTCTAGGTGCGTGGGCTTCAGTAGTTGTGGTTCGCAGGCTCTAGAGTGCAGGCTCAGTAGTTGTGGTGCACCGGCTTAGTTGCTCTGCGGCATGTGAGAACAGAGATCGAACCTGTGTCCCCTGCACTAGCAGGCGGATACTTAACCTCTGCGACACCAGGGAAGTCCCTATTATTTTTCTTAATAAAGGCACTTGAAATTGTATTAAGCTTTAGGTCTCCAGAAAACCTACATATACCTCTAACCAACAAGCTAAAAGAGTATGGAAAATATAACAACAAATATTTAGTTAACTAATACAGAAGAAGGCAAGAAAGGAGAAAGGGAATATAAAAGATGTGGGACAAATAGGAAGAGGTGATGATGAGATGGAAGATTTAAATGGAAATATAACAATAATTACATTAAAAGTGAATGAACTATACACAATTAAGATTTAAAAATCAATAAAATGGGTTTTAAAAAAATCCAACTATATTCTGCTTACAGGAGATAAATTTTAAATGTAAGGCTATTGAAGCTGAAAAGTAAGTTTGAAAGAAATAATTCAATGCAAACAAAACAAAAATAAAACAGAACAAACCTAATTCAGCTATACTAATATGGCACAAATAGACTGAAAAATGAGTACATTATAACAACAGTATGCCAGTAAATTTGGAAGTTTCAATGAAATGCATAATTTCCTAGTAATACACAATTTACCAAAACTGACATAAAAATAAAGAGAAAATTTAAGTAATTAAACACTGTGTTTAAAAACTTTCCACAAAATATACCTCATACCCAGATGGCTTCTCAAGTGAATGCTATCGAACATTTAGGGAAGAAATATCAATTTTATGTATCTCTTCCAGAAAACAGAAAAAGAGAAAAGATTTCTTAAGACTTTTATGGGGACAGAAAAATCTTTATTCCAAAATTTGGTAAGAATATTACAAAACAGAAAATTATAGACCCATTTCATTCAAGGAGATAAATGCAAAAATCCTAAACAAAATATTAGCAAAACAAATACAGCATTATATAAAAAAGAGAATGCATCACAGGCAAATTGGATTGATTCCAGGAAAGCAAAGCTGGTTTATCATTGAAAAATTGATCCGTGTTTTTTACCATGTTAATAGAATAAAGGAGAAAAATCATATAATTCTCTCAATAAGTGTAGAAACAGCATTTGATAAAATTCAACATGAATTCATAAAAAATTCTTAGCACACTGAAGAAAGAAGGGATCTTCCATAATGATAAAAATATGTCTATCTTAAACATCCATAGCAAACATATAAAGGTGAATTTTTTATGTTTTCCTTCTAAGAACAGAAAGAAGTTGATGATACTCCCTTGAATAGCCCCCTGCTATTCAACATTTTACTTAAGATCATAGCCAATGCAAGAAGGCAAGAAAAAGAAATAAAAGGCATAGGGATTGAAAAGGTAGACATAAAACTAGATGACTTGCATGTTACATAATTTTATATTTTAAAAATCCCAAAGAGTCTACAGGTAAGCTATTAGATTTAATAAGTCAATTTAGCAAAATTGTTGGAAGCACAGTCAATTTATAAAAGTCAGTTGTATAAAGTAAAATTGTAAGTTGTATTTAAAAGATAGCATTTTAAAATCTAATAACCAGAAATAAATCTAACAAAAACACATTTAAGACTTCTGTGCTGAAAACTATAGAACATTAATAATAAAAAAAAATGTAAAAGACGACCTAAATAAATGGAGAGATGTTCACAGGTTGAAAATTCAACAATCTAAAGATGTCAATTCTTCTCAACTTGATCTATAGGTTCAATGCAATCCCTATAAAATCCCAACAGGTATTTTGTGAAAGTTAATAGTCTGATTCTAAAAGTTATATGATAATAGGAAAGGACTAGAATAACCAAGCAATTCTGAAGAAGACGACCAAAATTGGAGGAATTTCTCAACTGGATTCCAAGACTTCAGAAATACTTCAGTATGGTATTGACACAAGAAAAGACAAACAGATGACTGAAACAAAGCAAAAAGCTCAGAAGATCACATGTATAGCAACACTTGATTTATGACAAAAGTACCTCTGCAGAGCAGCAGGGCTGGGAATGTCTTTTCAGCAAATGGTGATGAAATTTGGCCACTACCTTACACCAGACATAAAAATCAATTTTGTAAGTGAAAGAAGCCAGACACAAAAGGTCACATATTTTATAGGTCCATTTATTTGAAAGTTCAAAAGTAGGGAACACTAACATACGGTGTTGGAAGGAAGAACAGGTTAGTCATTGGGAAGGGCCAGAAGAATAGCTTCTGGGGTGCTTTTCAGGTTCCATTTCTTGTCCTGATTGGTGGTTACATGAGTGTATTCACTTTTTAATAATTCATCAAACTGTACCCTTAAGATGTGCACACATTTCTGTATACATGTAGCATTTCAATCTAAAGTTTAAATATTTTGGCTTTGCCACTTTATAACTTTATAATCTTGGGTAACTTACATAATCTCTCTAGGACTCCTTTTTGTTTCTATCTTACAGGATGTAAGAATTAAATAAGACGTGTTTCATAAATAAGCATTTTGTTCAGTGACTGGCCCATACTGGATGCTTCTTAAATATTCAAAATTATTAGGTGCTAAGGTCACTTAGTTAGTAGCAGAACTGGGATTAGTCCAAACAGGATACTTTTCTTATCACATATCCTGTATCATATGACTGTTTATTAGCTGGACTTTAAAGGATTATTGGATTTAAATGGCATTTGCTGGGAGTTATCATAGATAGTCTGCATGTTCAACTTTATTTTTTGCAAGAGATCAAGCATCTTAATTCCACTCCCCCGCCCACCCTGTCAAAGTTCCTATGAGTATACTTTGGGATCTCATGTATCTTAGTGTACTTACCCCTCACTAAAAATGGAAGTAAGCCCCTAGTGTTCCAGTTACCAAGTTAGAAAATTGTCCGGAGTTGTTGGCTCCATCCCACACCCAAGATAGAAGGAACGTGCTGAACGTGTACATTTGGCCAGGTTTACACAGCCACCAAGAGCTATCAAATGACTGGACCTGTGTTAAATACAACAGCATTGTTTAGCATAGCTCCCTTGAATCCTGTAGTAACCAAGATCTCATTAAGTGGAATAAAGAAAAAAAAATTTAAACCACATTAGCTGTTAAAGGGAATGTTTGGAAAAGTACTCAAAGACGAAGCAACTAAAAGGAGAATCGTATGTCTTATTAACTAGGACATCAATGGACTTCTGTCCAGTAGATTTTATCACAATGAATGTGGTTTTGGATGTGAATCAGTTCTTGAATCTTAATTAAATCAGTCACCAAGAGATAATTACATATGGTTCCTGAGCAGCAGTGAAGACAGGACTCTCTTACATAATCTCATTTTTTATGGAATCACACTGTCTGAGACAGACATGAGGAAGGCCTTGTGTCCTGCTAAACTCATTATCAGAAAATACATTAATGCTACCAAGAATCTGTATGCAACTTTCTGCTTGCCAAGAGGGTTGCTTAATGAGCTGTTCATTAGAATGATCTGGGGTAGGTTCATTTTGTGATCATCTAGGGTAGTCAGCACATTGGAGAAAGCATGAACTTTGGAGGGACATACCTGGATTCAAACCCTGGCTGGGCCAAATCATGACCTGTATGATCCTGAGTAATTTGTCTTCTTAGCCTCAATTTCCTCTTCTATGGGATAGCGCTACAAAACCCATAAAGGGGTGGGACTTTATGGAGGCCATTTGTCTTCTACCTTATGGACTGCACTGAACATAGCAACAGAAGATAAGCCCTCTCTTTCAGCGGAATAAGAGTAGAGAAGGGGAGAAAACCCATCGTGACATAGAGATTTCTAATTGTTCAATTAGTGATGAAGTTGACATAGGGGGACAAAATCAAAACTTCTTCAGTCAGTAGGTGGACTCTGGTTAGTTTACTAGAGTTACTCAGTTATTTATTTCATTCCTTTTTGTTTTATTTTTAGCACTCTAATAATGGTAAGTAACTCCATACAAAAATGTTTTCTCCCTAATAACCAAAGGAATGCAATTAGAGTAAACTCCAGGGAACTTTTGCACTAAATTATCAAATCATCTAAAAAGTAATAATGCTCTCTGCTGGTAAAGATATAATGAAACTGGAAGTTTTAGCTTGTACTGTTGTGCAACCTAATTAGAAGGAAAAATACTGATGTTTGCTTACTGCCATATTCTCTAGTACATCAAAAGCTATATGTAACTAAAATATCCAACCACAAGAGAATATCTGAAAAATTATAGTTTATCAACATGAAGACTTTGAAAAAATGATCATTTTAAAGAGTATGTATAAACATCACAATATTTTACCTTATAAAAATTTTAAAGCAGACTGCAAAAGTATGTATATGGTGTGATTGCAACCGCATGGAAACGTTCATATATGGCCAAAGAACGGTAGACATGTAAAAATGAAAATAATTTTTGTATTAGGATGGTGAGATTATAAGTATTACCTCAAAAATTTACTTATGTTGTTTTTAAAAGAGAACAGTCTTGAGAGCTCTGATTTTCTGTTCATCTTTCTTTGATGTATATCTTACTGTCCTATAATAATAGTAAAAGTCACTAAAGAAATATTTCTTCCACCCAGTATGATTAGCTGATTAGATAACGTAGCTAACATTTATATAGACTTTGTGGCTAAAATCTAAGGTCAGTGAGTTGAAAAGAAAATCTTCTGGGTAAATTGTTCACATTTTAATTTACATTTATTCGTACTCCACCTCCATCCTACCAGGAGTTAAAGGCTGTGGAACTTACTAATATGGATAGTTAATTCTCTCAGTAATAACTAACTAACTGTGTGCTTCTGACTGTAAGTCTGTCTACAGTTGTGAAGTCAGTTTTATTTAACATTGGATTGTTATTTTTACCTCAAGTACTTGAGGCTTTTAGCATGGCTATACTGTAACATAGCTAAAAATAGAACTAAAGCGAGATTCCCTTGCTAGACAACCCAATTGTTAAGAAAAATAAGAAATGGGGAGGGGGTGTGCATACCTCCTTCCAAAAAAAAGCATCACTCTCCAGAGGAAGGAGCTTTTTAACACCACCTGACATCCTAGGGGACAAAGCACTGGAACACAATAACCCAATATTGAGATGAATTTTGTTTGTCTTCTCATGTCTGAGTTTGATTTAGTTCTGAGTTTTCACCCTTAACATTATTTAATGAAATATGTAAAGTCCTGTTACCATTATTAGCTCTTACTTATGAGAAGTACATTCAGTCCCTTAGCAAACAAATCCCAGGGACCTAGATTACATAATGCAACAGCTATTGTTTCATAACCATTACCCACTTTTAGCCTGGGATCTCGTGCTTGTCAGGAGGCGGAAGAGAACCTAGTTAGAGCTGCGGTCAGTAAATCTCAGTGCATTTTGTCTCAGCCACTGCTGGCGTTGCTCTGCACTCTCTTGTGGAAGACTCCCATATTCTCTCTAGGTTTCCACCACCCCCCGGTACACGGACGGCCCACTGCTTCCCCCATACTCAGGCTTCACATCGCACAGCCAGGTTTCTTCGCTGGACATCTCCCAGAAGTCCCATGGACACTTTAAGCTTCATTCGTATGGCACCAGACCCATCTAGATATCAAACTTGTTCTTTTTCTGTGTTCACGTGTCCATCCACCTTCCCCTCCCCATCTCCAGCATCGCCTGCCTATGAGACACAGCAGGATGACCACCAAGTCACCTGGTTTGACACTCTTCGTAGTCCAGCTCAGATCCCTCTTCTCCATCCCCACTGTCAGTTCTCAGGTCAGCTTCCCCCCTCTTCTGCCCACCCTGCAGCGGCCGGGGCTGCTCCAGGGTTTACGGGGACCTGGGCAAATACGTTTTGGCAGGGCCCTGTCATTCTATACACAATTTGATTAAATATGTATTACAAAATTTATAGACCGTACAACTTTTAGTGGTTTATCAACAAAGATTTAGAATTATTGGTAGAAAAGAGGTGCTTGTGGTTTTGTTAATGACCCAGTTAGTGCCTGTCCGGGTACCATCTCTTCCTGCACAGCCCCAGGAGCTGCGTCTCCATGCTCTTTTCTGTCAAATGCGCCTTTGCTGCTAGTTTCACACTTCCCACCATAAAGAAAAAGTGGCAATACTGCTCTTGCTTGCAGTGCTGTGGCTTTCCGGTCCTGTTGGTATTAAAAGTAAACTTTTCCCTGAAGTTCCCTGATATCATTTGTTGAGCGCTGGTTGCATCATTACTCATGAAGCTGCATCCTCCCTTATGGCCCCGGTGAATATGGGCTCCCAGTGACTCCCTCAAAAGCTGTTACTGTGCGTGGTTTATGATGCCCACGAATGCAAGTCTTAGACAGAGTGTGCAGGAGAATGTTTTCTGGTCGTCTTAAATTTACCAGTTGAAATGTTAGAGTATAAATGGAGAACAGTACATCTGTTCTATAGTCATGCCTTTAGCCATGTCTTCCCTTCATCTCCTTGGTCCATAAGTGCTGCATTCCTAGGATGTGATATCTTTTCAATGCTGACTTCACTCCTGCCTTCCACAAACCACCACTAGCGGGGAGGATAGACAAGGGGCATTGACCCGAAGAATGTCTATCCCTCACCTGGCATGGTTCAAGACTGACCTGTGAACACAAAATGTCACCACATGGTCGGAGGCAAGAGAGGACATCACTGAGACTGGGGGCGAAAGAGGACATGGATGTGTTGCTGCTGACATTGTGGAGCAAGGGTCTCAAAGCCCTTGGAGGAAAGAGGTGCTGTCAGCCCTAGAGGACTGCCCTACACGTGGCACAGGTCCTGCAGAAGGTGGGGTGGCCACCCTGTGTGGCCAGCAGCAGGGGGTGCTCAGGTAAATGATGCCGCCATCTCCCTGCCATCCTCGATGCTGTAGACCAGAGGCAGCACCACGGTTGGAACCTGGAAGGGCAAGAGCCAATCCATGGGGACACAGATGTGGATCAAGCCCAGGGATCAACCACAGACTCTCAGTAGCCCAGAGCCCTGAACTTGTCTTGTGTACAATGCGAGTGAGAATCAACGTGAATCAGCATGTCAACACCATTCTGGTGGCCCAGTCTCAGGATCCCATGAAAGAAATACTGGGCTGGCCAGCTGGAGCAATGTGTTGGCCAAGCCATTGTCCTAGTACCTGGGCCCTGGGAGACAACACCGTTGACATGAATCTTGGGGCTCCACAGGACATCTGGTCAACCCCACATGCGTGCTAGAGGGTTGGAGAGCAAGCACCTCAAAGGGAAGAAATGGGGACTGGGTCCACACAGTTCTTGGTCCAGCTTAGTGCACCCTTCTCAGATGGCTCTGCAGATCCCAGTCAGTTCCAGGCACAGGAGGGGGACTTAGAAAACTTGGAGGAAGGCCCTCCAAAATCTGAGGCAGCCAGAGGCTAAGGGACCGAGCTAGGAGCCCTGTTTGGCCAGATCTAGGGGCAGTCGTGGCTGCACCTGCCAGCTAACTGGGCTCCTGACCTACACATCACACTGTTACTCAACTCTGGGCCTTTGCTTATGATGTTCCCTCTGCCTGGTAGCCCTTCCCTTCATCCCAACTTTACCTGGACAACTCTTACCATGATTTAAGATTCAGTTCAGGGACCACTTTCTTCAAGAAGCCTTTACTAATCCCCTAGCCTGGGGAAGGCACCCCCTCCTGTGGGCGTATCTTTATCACAACACTCACTACGTGGTATAATAGTACTGTGTTTCAGAATCTGTTTTCATCTTTGTATTTTTAGTCCCCTGCAGAGTAACTGGTAGATAATTTGTGTTCAATAAAGTGTCAACTGAATAATAAGCGATTAAAGTAATGTGTGAAGGACATGACACTCTTTCTTCAGAAATAATTACGAGGATATTTTCATCGACTCACTGTCATTTTAAAACCTCTAGTTTGAAATGTCTCTTCCACCATAAACATGAAGTACTTTTCAGCTCTCATTATCTCTACTTGAGTTGCCCTGGGATTGAGAACTTGCATACTTCAGGGCCCAGACCTTCCATTGTTCCACCAAACAGACAATGGATAGAGCACAATTAGGACAGTGGCTGGCATACTGTAAGCATGCATTAATGTATTATTTATTACTGTGGTGGGGAGACTTGACTTCAAATTTTTGGTTATGGTGGACTATTTTTCAGGCCCCCAAACTCCCAAATTAAAAACAACTAAAAATTCTAAATAAGTTATTTTAAAGCCATCAGAGATCTGAAAATATATTAAAGAATAGTCAGGCCAAAATTTAAGGAAAAATGGAAATCCAGAAACAGACTGGGAAACTTGAACTTTTTTTTCTTGGCTTCATGGAGTAATAGAAATCAAGACCCAGGTCTGCACAAGGTGGAGATTCTAAGAGATCTTCCCAGCATGAGCTGGGGCCCCACTGAGATTCCCCTTCATGGTAAGACTGAGATAAAAGTCAACCAGCCCGAACGAGGTTAGGCAGCTGGACTGACGTTGCCTGGTTCATCAAGAAAACCCCCAAGCCACAGCCTTGGTTTAAAATGGTCCCATACTGGTCATGCTTACAGATGCTTGGAAAAAGGCAAACACAAATCCTCTCTAGATGAAGAGCACATTCACTACAGTCATCAATTTTTTCTTAATAATACATTTCGGGTCTAAGGCACAGCACATAGTCAAACATAGCAAGCGTATAACAAAGCACACAACATGTGAGAGAACCATCTGCAAGAATGGACCACAGAAACAGACTTTCCAATACTTTTAGATCTTGAAATTATTGGACACAGACTATAAAATAACTATGCTTGCTGTGATCAGCTGAATAATGGCCTCCCAAAATGTCCACATCCTTAGCAGGCCTATTTTGCAGTATGGATCTGAGAGTTATTCTCAGGAGCTAATCCTATAATCTGTTTCTTCAGCTCTCCCAGTGATTCTTTCAATGATCTCTATCCCTTTCTGCTAAAACTAGCTGGAGCAGATTCTGCTTTCTGCTGCTACGACCCTAACCAATGCTGTGATTATACTAATTCTCACATATCCACAGTATCTTTTTTGTTCGTCTTGGCTGCCTGTGGGATTCTTGGAGTCACGTTATTTTTTTCCTCAGTGGTTTATAGATTCTCCTCTGTTGTTTAGCTTCCAGAGTTACAGATAAAAATCTGATGCCAGTCTGCTTGTATTTCCTTTGTAAGTATCTTGTTCTTCCCGGTCGGAAGCTCTATCTTTAAGTGGGTCTGTCATTTTATGATAATGATCGATGTTTGGAAAATTCCAACAAACACCATTAAGGGATATGAGGCTTCTTTAATTGCAAAGGATGTGAAAACTTTTCTGCAGAGGTGGCTCCTCAAGGAACAGATGATGGCTCTACAGGGGCAGCAGTGTCACAGGTGGGCACACAGCATCCCAGACCCCCTGAATCTTCATGGACGTGCCCATTGCCTGTCAGTCCCCTCAAGGAGTGTCAGCCCCACCAGGCACGAGAAGCCCACTTTGGTCTTTCTTAGGTTTTCAAAGCACCTTCTTGGTCCCTCTGGATTCTTCTGGAAATCTGCCCATGTGCTCCAAGGGCAAATGACAGGGGCAAGCACCAGCAGCACATTCCTGAGTGTTCGGCGTGTGACTGTTTGAATATAAAACCCAAGTCTCCAGGCATTCCTTAGTTTAAACCATCTCTTGGAAGAATTCCTGCTCTTTGGAATATTGAAATTTTATGAGAATATGCTCAGATGTTCTTCGCTTCAATCTTACTTGGTTTGGGGGAGACTTTTAAAATTTTTAGCTTTATCTCTCATTGAAAACATTTTTTTCTATTATTTTATTATCATTCTTCTTCATCTCTTATATTTTTCACATTCCAGGCTTCATATTTTTCCGTTAAGTCTCCTAAATCTCTCCTCCAAGCACCTTTTTTCCATCATGATTTTCAGCTCTATTTTTGCTCAGCATTTAGAGAATCCTGTCTTCTTCCTTATCAACCAGACCAAGACCATGATCCAGGCCACAGTGAATGCTCTTTCTCGGTTTGACTATTGAATTTTCCCCCCCAGTTTTATTGAGATATTAATTGACATGCAACACTGTATATGTTTAAGGTGTACAACGTAATGATTTGACCTACATACATCATAAAATGATGACTACAACAGGTTTAGTGAACATCCGGCATCTCATATAGGTACAACATTAAAGAAATAGGAAACATTTGTTTTCCTTGTGTTGAGAACTGTTAGGATGTACTCTCTGAGAACTTTCGTCTATAACATACGGCAGTATTAGTGATCTTTACCACGTTGTACATTACATCCCTAGTGCTTATTGATACGATAGCTGGAGGTCTGTACCTTTTGACTGTCTTCGTCCAGTTTCCCCTCCCAACACCCCCTACCTCTGGTAGCCACAAATCTGATCTCTTTTTCTATATGTTTGGTTTTTTTTCAAAGTATAATTGACCTGCAACACCATGTTAGTTCCTGGTACAAGACATAGTGATTCAATATTTCTATACATTTCAAAACGATCATCATGATAAGTCTAGTTACCATCTGTCACCATATGAAGATATTACACATTTCTTGACTGTATTCCCCACACTGTACATTTCATACCTGTGACATTTATTTTGTAACCGGAAGTTTGTACCTCTTAGCCTCCCTCACCTATTTCTCTCTTCCCCCTCCCCTCGTCCCCTCTGGCAACTACCTGTTTGTTCTCTGTATCTATGACTCTGTTTCTGTTTTGTTGTGTTTGTTCATTTGTTTTGTTCTTTAGGTTCTACATATAAGTGAAATCATTCAATATTTATCTTTCTCTGTCTGACTTACTTCACTTAACATAATACCTTCTAGGTCCATCTGTGTTGTCAAAAATGGCAAGATTTCATTCTTTTTTTATGGCTAAGTCACATTCCATTTTATATATATATATATATATATATATATATGGTTCTTTATATATATATAAAGAACCTCAGCTTCTTTATCCATTCATCTATCAGTGGGCACATAGGTTGCTTCCATATCTCAGCTATTGTAAATAATCCTGCAATGAACATTGGGGTGCATGTATCTTTTCAAATTAGTGCTTTCATTTTCTTCAGATTTGAATTTCTAAATTTGAAAAATATTTCATGTAATTCTCAATAGTCTGTCTTATGATCTAACCAAGTCTCTGTAAGTGCTTTTTTGTTATTATCTGACCGTTCCAAGGATTCATTTTCAGTGGCAGTAGCCTGCTTCGAGTGGGCCCCCTGGTCATCCAGTGCTGAGCAATGTTTCTGACTCTACACATTTCCATCTTGGAACCTGTGGGAGTTTCATCATTTCCTTTTCTTTAGCTCACTTCTGAATTCTCTTTCCATATATATGAGTATATCCTGCCTTGATTCTCAGCAAGGCAGATCTTTTGTTTTTTAAGAGGATGGGAGAAGGAGGTGAAGTCCCAGCAACATTCGACCAGCACCTTGGTCATAAGTAAGCACCGCCCATTTCCATGTGCTTCCCAAACGCCAGTGGTCAGTCGCAGCCCCCGAGGAAGTCTCTCTCAGGGTGTGACTCTTTAGAAGGCTGGTTATTTCACCTTCGATCTTTTTATGTCCTAATTAATAATGACTGAATTACCTGGGACACTCACACACCATTCCTAGCCTATTAGGGCACATACCCTCTCAAGGTGGCCGTTTATAGGTGCAACTTCAATATTAGAGTCTTCTGAGCCCATCTGGTAGGGAGTTAGCTAATGCGGCTTCAGGAGAAAGGAACAGTTTTTGAATTTCTCTCAGGGCTTTGAAGTCTCCATGTGTGGGGCAGACTGTCCCACAGAATTGTTTTCAGAAGTACGGTGGTAGAAACAAATTGGAGGCTATTTTTATGGATCAAGATAACTGGGGTCACATTGCCAGTAGTACAACCTCCATACAACCCAGGTTGCGAGGGATAATTTCTGGCTCTTCTTTTTTTCCCTCACAGATAAAATATAGGCCTTTCAGTGCTATAAGAGCAATTTTGTTCAATTCACAGGAAATCGCATTGGCATAAGACCCAAAACTATCTGTGGAACAATTTACCCATGATGATTTTTAACATGTCACAGTGGAAAATGGGACTCACAGCCTTTGGAAAGTCTCCAAGCTGAGGACTTTTGAAAGCAGTGCTGGTATGAGGTAATTGTATTATGACATTGAATTTCAGACCCTTCCAGCTGTCTCCTGAACTTGCTGGTCACATGAACTAGCTTAAACTGTGAATTTCATTTTGTGATGCCACTGAGGTTAATGGAGTACAGGCTGGTAGAACCCGCTGGCTGGTTCAGTAAATACCTGCCTTTCTGAAAGGAAAGGGGTGAAAGGGTCCGTTCCTTGTGTGCTTGTCGTAACCTTGAGTCTCTAACGGGCTGCCTAGAGGCAGTCATGTACAGCACCGTAGCCTAACAGAGCCAGATGAAGGGCTTCTCCTGCAAGGATCCCTGAGCTCAGATCCGACACCCTGAAACAGGGAAGTCTTCCTAACTGTGGCCTAAGCTTCACTGCATGGGTGTCACAAAGGGACGGCAATGTGACAGCTGGAAAGATACATAGTTAGAAGAGGTGATAAAGTTAATTTAACGGCGAAGGATAAAAATTGTGTGGATATCGTGATGTAAGGCAGAACACCACAAACACAAATGCGGGTCTCCCAGAACCCCAAGGGCCAACCCGCTGATACTATCACTGCCTGGTGCCAGGACCCACCAGGGAAAAGGAGCTTGCCTTTGCCATTCTCCTGGGGAGGGCGTGGCTTAAATTTGCATCCCCTGCACTACTGGACCTCACTTTGGAGACTGTCTACGTGCCTATGCCTACCCAGCCCCCACCCATCGCACACAGAATGTTTACTATGACTGCGGATTAATCAAAAGACAGTTTCCTACCCATCGCGTCACTAAGCAGATCCAGGAGGTGGGCCTGCCTGAGGCCCATTTCTGTACTTCAGTAGAAATTATTTTCCT
Organism: Monodon monoceros; assembly: GCF_005190385.1. NCBI lineage: Eukaryota > Metazoa > Chordata > Mammalia > Artiodactyla > Monodontidae > Monodon > Monodon monoceros. The sequence continues at coordinate 81,987,060 of NW_021703775.1, forward strand.
GTAAAACCCGTTTTGGGCAACAGAGCAAACTGCAGCCTCGGTTCATTCTGAACTGGGGCCGGGGGCCACAATGCTTTGTTCCTTTATCACAGGGTCCCCAACCCCCGGCCCCTGACAAGTACTGGTCCACAGCCCGTTAGGAACCGGGCCGCACAGCAGGAGGTGAGTGCTGGGCCAGCTGAAACTTCATCTGCCGTTCCCCACTGCTGGCATTACTGCCTAAACTGTCCCCCCACCCCTCATCCATGGAAGAATCGTCTTCCACGAAACCGGTCCCTGGTGCCAAAAAGGTTGGGGACCACTGCTTTAACATACAGCCAGAAAGCTTGAGTATTTGAACATCTCTTTTCAGTCCTCATGAAGATGCCCTCCCATCTCGTTTTCCTGGGGAAGATGCTGCTTGACCTCCTGTAGTAACAGTGCAGGACAAGGAGAGCCATCCAGGCACCAGACAGCTGCCGCTGCTGTGTATGCCAACAAATCTGAATGAGACAACACCCGTGGACATCAAGTCTTTAAGGCAGAGGAGATACCGCTAACGTCATCTTCCTGTCTTCAGAGCTGTGATCACCAAACTCAGGTTCCAGACAGCTAGGGCTGCACCTGGTCTGTATGGACCATACTGCTGGACACGAGGCCAGCTGAGAAACTCCTGGTCTAGAATGGGAATTTCACTTATGGAGGAAGGAAGATCCCCTTACCAACCTCCAAGCATGCGGTACAATAATTGATCAGCACAGTCATGTCCACCCACGGTAATCAGGGGGTGGGATCTGTTTCCACAAAAGGGTAAGAGAGGTGTTCTAGGCAGAGAATAGCTACCACATGGATGTGTTGCAAAGCCTGCTTTTCCTGCCTGCAAAGATGGCAGGTTCCATCTCCACAGAGGCCGTGTTGATCCACTGGGATTGCCAACCAGTGCAGGGTGTGCAACTTAGCTGAGCAATTATTATCCAAGTCTCCATAGTTTTAGATGACCATGTACAGAAGACTTGTTCTATCGGGAAGTAATCACTAAACAATTGACCACTTGTAAAATCAGTCTCCATTCATATGTCACTCCTACTTGATATGAGCATAACTATCCCCGATCCCGCTAGCTACATCTTCATCACTCTCTCACAAACTGTAGTTGCATATGGAAATATAATGCAAATACATGCAAATTGCTTGTGAAGTGATGTTGTAAAGTTTTCTAAAGATGTAGGATTTTGATGAAGTTGGCGAAGTGAGGCTGGAGAAAGGCTGGTACCCAACAAAGAACAGGGAACGACTAAGAACACAAGAACACTGCTTGAAAGGAGGATTTGAATAACAAAGGACTAGGAGAAACCCCTGGGAAAATTTATGAAGCTCTGAAATGTTTCTGCCAAAGTGCCTCTCTTTAAGATCATTTTTTGAAAGTCAAGTGGGAAGTGAAGGATGTGGTTTGTTATTATGGCAAAATAATGCCAATAAAAGCCATCAACATTTCGTTCTTTCTTTGTTCATTCTAAGAGGTAGTTTGTCATGGCAATTGTAAATATCAGGTACACTTTCATTTTTCAAGATAAAGTCCCAGTCAATCTTTTTCCAGTATTTTCTGTAAAAATTTAGTCCCTATTTTATTCTTTAGTGATTCTTCCCAGTATCAGTTATCTTCAGATAATGATATTGCAATGATATATATTTGATGTGATGCACATAATACACGACACTTATAATGGTAAATAATTAGAAACATTTAAACACGATTGAAATATAATTTCTTTTTTCCAGTTACTCTTGGTCAACTTCACATTCTTGTAATCAGCATGTCCAAATCACGAGTGAATGCAGAGGAGCGCTAGTCAGAAGCCTGTAGATTTTCTACCTTGTTTGCTAAGACCATAAATGAACATTTGTGCCAACTGGGGTTACCAGGTGAAGTTAAGAAAACCTCTTAAAACCTGCAGCGCTGCTTAATGCCAGTTTTATATTTTTGGCTTTGTCACTAATTAGCTGTGTGACCTTTCAAAAGTTACTCCCCTTTTCTGGGCCTCACGCTTAAAGTAAGGAGGCTAGGCTGAAATAGATCAATGGTCTCAAACCTGGTTAGACATTAAAGTCACCTGGGCAGATTATTAACATGTGTTTTCTTTTAAAAAGCTCAGAGTAACCCTCCCTCTCCCTCCTTAGATCAACTGAACAAGAATCTCAGGGAGCGGGACCCTGGCAAGCTCCCCAGCTAATGCTAATCCAGTAGGATGTGGAATCACTGAACCAGGCAGTTCTTACATCCATTCCACTTTCATCATTATTTAATTGTCTTAGGGTTTAGTTTTAGTCCCAAGGATGTGTGTAGGTGCAAAGGAAGTGTTTATATAACCCCCATCCCATTCTGACTGGGTTTCAAGCCTTTATCGTAAACAGCTTCCTGATAAACAGTGAAGTTTAATGGGGGAAAAACACCGTCACTGTTTTCGCCACATTTGTCATGAACACAGCCTTCTCACTGCACACAAATCGCTGTTCCAGTGAAACAGGATGCTGCCACCTTACCATAGAAATGTCCTACAGCTGCTGTGAATAAAGGAAGGTGACAGACAGAGAAGGGAGCCGATGGGGTAACACCGTGGATTGAAATAATCTTCGGATTTTTCTTGGCCACCGTTGGCCCTGGGGCTCCCGTGTCGTTTAACTCCTCCGGGTCGTTGGAAACTGCCTGACGAATATCTGAACGGGGACAAGTGCCTGACACTGTCAGATCCAAAACCAGTGCCGCTGGGTCAGTACCATCAAGATGAGCCTCTCTGCCAGCTGACTTCAGGCACGGACTGTGTTCACAGTAGATGGTATACAGTAATTAGACCGAAATCAAGAGTCCAAGTCCTATTATTGGGTTCCCATCCTTTTTTCCTCTTGGAAAATGAGATTATCTTGAAATTACTTACTGAGAAAAAAGAAGATTGAGTGATAAAGATTTCACAGCAGCTTCTTTTTATGATTGTCACAGATGGACCTGGTGACAAACCAAACTTGAATCAGCCTCCACTGAGCCCTCTTTTTGACCAGGCCACGTCCTTAGGCCTTGTCTTTAGCCTGCCAAGCCCAGTTTTAGCAAGAATCTTGCTAAGTTATTTTAGCAAGTATCCCCCCACCTTTGATACTTGGCCAAGTTCCTCCCTCCTACCCCCACTCTAATAATCTGATCGCTCTGGCCAGCATTCAGCAAGAGTCCTGTTAGGTCGGTTTATCAAAGGCCCCCTCTCCCAACTCTTGATGTCCCCTGTTAGTAATTTTGCATCCACTGACCTTCTCGTTCTGTTCCTTGCCTATCATAAAACTTATCCTTGCTGTATTCGGAGTTGAGCCCCATCTCTCTCCCCTGTTGTAATAAATTAAACCCCTATCGCAATACTCCTGAAAAGTCTTGCTACCATTTAACAAGTGTCAGGATAATTTTCTTTTCATATTGGAACATGACACTTCAGCATTGTCCAAGCAAGAGCTGTGGAATATTAGCCCCTCAGGATGTTTATAAGGGTTGCAAACTGGGAAAGACTGTCCTGGGCTCCCATAAGCTTAGGTTAAACCAACAGTTTTCTTTCCTATAGGACTTTTTTTTAAAGATCCTTTCAGATGCTAATGGGCCTTACATCTTTCCAAAAGTGGGATATAAAATACAGTGTTTCCCAGATTTAACTGACCTCTTTTTGTGGAGGTGTCCGTTATCTTTAAGTTCCAGCATTGCACAAAGCACACTTTGTGAAAGCTGGAATAGAGTTACTCAGTTGGGGGTTTCTAACAATTTTATCAAGCGTGGACTCAGAAACTGATTGCTTAAAGAGGATCTAGTCAAAGCCTTTCATTGTATAATAAATAAGGAATCCAAGGTCTAGAGAAGTTACATGGCAGGTACCAGGCCAGGTGGACAGTAAAGAAATTAAAAGTAAAAAAGTTAAAATTCAGAAGCCCAGACTTGGGTCCCTACTCCTTAAGCTAAATCCTACTGTTATTAATATATAATTACAAATCAGCAAATGTTTCTAAATCTCCTGCTGCAATACCTGCCTTTTGCTCAGAAATCATGTTTATTAGTTAGCTAGTTCGCTCGGGCTGCCATAACAATGTACCACAGACTGCGTGGCTTAAATAACAGAAATTTATTTTCTCACAGTTCTGGAGGTTGAAAGTCTGAGATCAAGGTGTCGGCAGGAGGCCTCTCTCCTTGGCCTGCAGGTTTTTGTCTTCTCCCTGTGGCTTCACATGCTCTTCCTCTGTACGACTCTGTGTCTTAAATTTCCTCTTCTTATAAAGACACCAGTCATATTGGGTTAGGACCCATCCTCATGACCTCACTTTAACTTAATTATCTCTTTAAAGGCCCTATGTCCAAGTAAGGTCACATTATTGAGGTCTTGGGAGTTACGACTACAACATATGAGTTTTAGGGGGATATAATTCAGGGCCCTAATACATGTGTAGCGTAGAGATTTATTTATAATTTAATGTAGGATGGAGATCTATTGATATTTGCCCTACAATTTGTTTTCATTGCTGTAGACCCACCTGGAAGGAATTAAAGTAAAATATTTCTCCCGTCCTCTGGAAGCCTGAGCTCTCCTTTCCCTCAGAGGAAGAGCCTTTTTTTTTTTTTTTTTTGTGGTGCGCGGGCCTCTCACTCTTGTGGCCTCTTCCGCTGCGGAGCACAGGCTCCGGACGCGCAGGTTCAGTGACCATGGCTCACGGGCCTAACCGCTCCGCGGCATGTGGGATCTTCCCGGACCGGACCGGGGCAAGAACCCGTGTCCCCTGCATCGGCAGGCGGACTCTCAACCACTGCGCCACCAGGGAAGCCCACTTGTTTGTTTTTGATGTTTGAAGGGATGGAAGATTCCAGGCTTGAGGAGGATACCCTGGAGACCATTTCAGACTTTTGTATTTGGAAGGTCTGTGCCCTAAAGGGAATGAGCTGTATTGTCCAAGAACTCAGAGTTCAGGGATTTAAAGATTTGAGAAAGGAGTGGTCTCTGCTAGTGAGTCAGATACTCTGAGACTGGGAAGGGCAGGTGAGAAGTAGGGCCACACATGTTAAAGGGAAACTTGGATGGGGAGAGTTGCATACATGCCAGACAGAAGTGAACACTAAGAGCAGTGACTGTGGCAGTCAACTCTAGAGACTGATATTAGCCCTCGGGACCACAGCAGCATAGCTGGGACGGCTAATGGATCCCACACCCACACCCACACCCATCCTCCCTTCTCCTGTTTAGGGACTGAACCTCTAAGAGCGTTAGCAGGGCACATAGCCACCTAACGTAGCTACTGTAGTTCCCAGCCTCCTTACAGCTGGGTGTGAACAGGAGACAAAGATGTGTGACCTTGAGTTTGTCTTCCCTCCTTCCCATGGGCCATGGATGGAGGTGAGTCAGCTCCAACCACACAATGAGGACGGAGCCCTGGGAGGGGGCACAGACAGCAGATGCCGAAAGGGACCCGGAGGAATGGGACCCAGATCACTGAATGATCCCACAGGCCAGAGCCGTCTCTCTAATCCTGGACTGCTCACCTCTAGACTATTTCTTGAAAAAGAAATTAACTTTTAACTTTTTAAAGCCATGGTGTTTCACAATCTTTTTGTTACAGCAGCTTAGCCTATACTCATATCGTAGATCTAGCAAGTGAGAGCTTAAGACAAACTTTATGTTGTGGAGAAACTTAAATCAATTATATATGCTGATCAAGCATGCTGAAACTGCTTCCTCCTTAAAAAGCAGTTACAACTGATTTTATTTTTAGACCTATGAAAACCTTTAAGTAAATTATATTTTGATGAGCCATAGTACTTTCTTTTGGACTAGAGTATGAATATCTTTCTTTTTAAATTTATTTTATTTAATTTATTTTATTTTTGGCTGCGTTAGGCCTTCACTGCTGCATGTGGGCTTTCTCTGGTTGCGGCGAGCAGGGGCCACTCTTGGTTGCCGTGTGCGGGCTTCTCACTACGGTGGCCCCTCCTTGTTGCAGAGCACAGGCTCCAGAGCGCAGGCCCAGCAGTTGTGGCGCACGGGCCCAGCTGCTCTGCGGCACGTGGGATGTTCCCGGTCCAGGGCTCGAACCCGTGTCCCCCTGCGTCGGCAGGTGGATTCCTAACCACTGCGCCACCAGGGAAGCCCTGAATATCTTTTTTGGCAGACGGAGAACATGTTATGCTGATAAACTTATAAGGAACACATCATGTTTTTTTACCCTCGAGTTTTATTGAGATATAATTGACATACAACACTGTATATGTTTAAGGTGTACAGCATAATGATTTGACTACATACATCGTGAAATAAATTTAGTGAACATCCAGCATCTCATACAAAATTAAAGAAATAGGAAAAATTTTTTCTATAGCGAGCCAGTTTTTCTACAGTGAAGCAGGAATTTACAGAAAAGGAAGGGGAGGAGGCCAGAAGGATCCCTGCGGTAATGGATTAGAGCTGGAGACATCCGCGTGAGCTCGTGTTTAGCTTAATATCAGTACGGATGGTTAAATTTAGAATTATTTATAGATACATGTATTGTATATACATGGTTTAGTATACACACATGTATTTCCTCACCCTGTCAGCTGCAAAGGACAAGAAGAATTGATACCCCGGTGGTAATGAGCATACCTAGTGCCCAGGTCTTGGTGATAAAAATCATTCTGCAAAAAAGTAAACAGGGCTCCTTAGAGAAATGGCTGATTCTAGGACTGGGCAGGAAATATATGAGATGATTCTGGAGCATCTTGCAGTGGCAGAAAATAAGGAAGTGTTAAAAAAAAAAAAACCCCAAGCCAAAACCAAAAACCCACATTGATCGCGGTATGTCAAAGGGACAAAGGAGCCAACTGAAAGAGCACCCAAAGTCCAAAGCTGAAACAATTTGAGCAACAAAATAAATAAAATAGTTCTGGATTACAACCCAAAGTATAAAATAAATATCCACGAGTGCATACTGATATAAAAATGATTGGGGGCTTCCCTGGTGGCGCAGTGGTTGGGGGTCCGCCTGCCGATGCAGGGGACGCGGGTTCGTGCCCCGGTCCGGGAGGATCCCACATGCCGCGGAGCAGCTGGGCCCGTGAGCCATAGCCGCTGAGCCTGCGCGTCCAGAGCCTGTGCTCCGCAACAGGAGAGGTCACAACAGTGAGAGGCCTGCGTACGGCAAAAAAAACAAAAACAAAAACAAACGATTGAATAAATAAATTCATGAGGGAAAAAAGACAAATCTTTCATGCATAAGAATCCCAAATGTTCCACGTAGATAACCTGCCCTTTCGGAAGTGGAGCGTGACCTCCTCCTCCTTAAGTGTGGGCTGTGCGTAGTGACTCCTCCCAAAGAGGACAGTATGGACAAGGGGGAAAAGAATAACTTTACAGTGAGAAACATGACAAATGTTACTTCAGCCGGATGATCAAGGTCAACACCAGCCATGATGAGTCATATTTATGGTCTGTACCCTTGATATGATGTGATGAAAATGGCACTGTACTTTTATGTTTGTCCTCCCCCAGACCTAAAACCCCAGTGTTATAATGAGGAAAATACTAGACAAATCCCACTCGAGAGACATTGTAAAAATGCCTGACCAGTCTTTAAAGTTGTCAAGGTCTTCAAACACAAGGGAAGTCTGAGAAACTTTCACAGAAAAAAGGAGCCTGAGAAGACATGGTATTGTAACTGAATATAATATGGTGTCCTGGGTGAGATCCTTGAACAGAAATGGGATGTTAGGTAAAAGATAAGAAAATCTGAATACAATGTGGGACTTTGGTTAATAAGAGAATATTAATATTGGCTCATTAATTGTGACAAATGGACGTTACTCATGAACAATGTTAATAATGGGGGAAACTGGGTATGAGGTATATGAAAACTCTGTACTATCTTCGCAATTTTCCCGTAAATATAAGCCTCTTTTAAAATAAGTATAAGTAACAAAAACAAAAACAAAACTTGTATGTTGCTGGCACTCAACTCATTAAAGGGTTGTGTTAATAGTAGTCAGTGTTTGTATTTGGTTTTCTGTTTTCTTGATTCTGTGCCCATTTAGGTGATAATTATTATATAATGTAAATTGTCATTCAGGATAGGGCAAAGCTTGCAATAATTAAAATTCTAGAGGAGAGACTCTAAATTTGAATTCCAAATCTGACTCAAAAACATCAGAAATTCACATTTCAGAAGCCCATGTTCAAGGCTTGATGCTTTCATTTTATTTTACATTAAATAAGATCATACATGAAAGTGAAAAAAATGGGTTATGGTTGAACAGGTAGCATTTTTCCTTTCTCAATGGCTCATAACATGATGGTACATCATGTAATTAATGCATCTTAGATTTGATTAAATACAATATTATCTTTTAAAAGTATGTAATAACCGATCGGGAAAATGATTTCTAATTTAAATTTGCAATTTGGGGGAAGGTTTAGTATTTTAATTAATTTGCACATATTTTAGTATATTAGAATATTATTTCTCCCTCGTTTGTAGTAAATATTTCCCCCAATTTTTTTGCCTTTTAATTATGATGCTTTTTTATAGAGCACTTTTTGTTATAGAGTCCCTTTGTTATGAGTAACCTACTTGGGAGTCCCTACCAAGCAGGCTTTCCAGGGGTGGATTTTAAGTGATCCCAGGGAGAAGTGGGCAGGGAAGGAAGGAAAGCCAGTATGGATGCATTATTGCATTGGCTATGTAAGGACAAATACAAACTAAAATCAGAGTCTTAATTCTCCCTGCTGAAACGGGGAAAGCGATTTGTCTCCTCTCCCTTTTCTCAGAGCATTTACTTTAGAAAACCTGTATGTACTTTCTCATCTCTTTAAAATGTGTTCCTTTGAATACATAAGTCTTTTGTCAGCTGGCTTTTTTTTTGTTCTTGTTGTTGTTGTTTTTTGCGGTACGCGGGCCTCTCACTGTTGTGGCCTCTCCCGTTGCAGAGCACAGGCTCCGGACGCGCAGGCCCAGTGGCCATGGCTCATGGGCCCAGCTGCTCCGCGGCATGTGGGGTCCTCCCGGACCGGGGCACGAGCCCATGTCCCCTGCATCGGCAGGTGGACTCCCAACCACTGCACTACCAGGGAAGCCCTTTTTTTTTTTAATGTAGTAAAAATATTAGAGTGGGTTTAGCTTTGATCCTAAGATACCATAAATTAACAACTGGTGTTTCCTTATTTGGTCCTGCTGCCTTGCAAGTATTTGCTTAGAAATAACACCGTAATGGTGATGGAGAAGGAACAGGGCGAAAAGGAGTACACTGGGGCATTGCAGAGGAGTTGAGCAATTCTGTGCACCTTAGAGAACACGGAATCTTCGTGTTGGGGACACCCCAAGAACCATCCAGGCGTGGTGCCCACCTAAAACATGGATTCCCTTTTCAACACTGCATCCTTTTTGTCACCTACGCTTTGCTTCCAGATTTCTTTCTGGCAAAGAATTCCAAATTACGGTAACAATTACTGTCTCCAGCTAATGTTGTCAATGTTGTAACATTCTTTAAATTCTTTTTCTAATATCACTAGAAAATTGAGCAAGTGAACTATTAGGAAGTGTTGCCGAGGTCAAGATTAAATTAGACAAAATCTACTTATAATAAAATTAGTGCTTTGCTGCCTGGATAAGGAAACCGGATATGTCTTGTTTAAAGAGACCTAACTAGAGAAAATCCTGATCAGCCATAGCATAGCATAATGAGACAGATATGTTATATAAATATACTCCTTTAACTATAATAAATTATAGAATATTTGCCAGAAAGATCAAAGTACAGCACACCTACAGTTGCAGAAGCAACAGAACTGTTCAAAGGAACCTTGAATGAATTGGTACCAACCACTTTTATAAAGGAGAAAAAGTCTTACAAAAGAATGCTCTGTACCTATGAGCGTTAGTGCACTAATGTTTTCAGAGAAACCCAAGACACCCGGGTAGTTGTCAAGAGCAGAGCTACCGCAGCAAAGACACAGTGGGGCTGGTAATACACCAGCAGAGAGAACCCAAATTACAGCTGAATTATGTGAACAGATGGTAAGGATGCCAGTTAAATGAACCACCCTAGCTAATTAAATAAGATCCAACATAGCAATAATATTGGTACCAAAGAAACCAGACACTGCAATTAAGAAATAATTAAAGAAGGTATTCCTGACATGAAAGCCAGTTTTTTGTGGCTCTTGAGGGGTCTTTCGACAAGGGCCAGAGGAAGCAGACACATTGTTCTCAGAGGGTGGAGGGCTAGACGGAGAAATTAATTTACGTTTCAGAATTGTGTCAGCTAATTTCCTGTGTCTAAAGTTAATGCCCTGATTAGAAAAGACTGGGCGTCCTGGCAGATGGATGGAGCGCTCCCTGCACGTGGGATGAAATACGGCGCTCTGATCCCCCAAAACCTCCATGGTTTTTTCCAGCTGGAGTTGGGATGCAGCCTGAGTCTGTACACAAGGGCAAAGTCCTCAGCCATCGTAACCTGCGGTTCCCCATCTGTGTTGAGGCCCACACTAACTGTTAAGAAGAGGAGAGTGTCGCTAACTGATCTCAGGCCAAGATTGTTAAACAAAAGGAGCCGTGAAAATACGGCTGAACGCTCTTACTTCAATTTCTAAGAAGCCTAAGGAACATCACAATAACCATCATAAATAATATTTGTTCCATCTTTTATATTTTCCATGCCTAAGTGTTTTATATGCTCCTATCACAAATGACTGGATATGAGCACTGTCATTATTCCCATTTGTAGACTTGCAAACAGATTCAGTTAAAATCTGTGCAAAAGCACATCATTGGGAAAAGCCAAGATTCCAACACAGGTCAATCTGACTTCAGAGCCTACACTCTTATCCATCCCGCGATACGGCCCACAGCCTTGTAGGCGCGGAGGAGCTGAGATCAGTGAGATTAAACCACTGACATTGCTTATAACAGAGTCTGCCCCAGATGAAACTGATGGACATTTCACTCTGGTTCTCCAGGAGTTCTTTCCAGAAAAGAAGTTCTTTCCAGAAAAGACAATCCAATCCTGGTGATAAGAGATCCATGCTGGACTTAACAGAGAATCTCAGCCTCTGTAGCTATTCCCAGACTCAGCTGCAAAGAATGGGACAATAAGTGGAAGAGGTCTGCTAGGGATATGTCACGTGCTTACACACACACACACACACACACGCACACACACACACACACACACAGTCACTCACTTTCCCAGCCAGAGGTAGTTCTTTATTTATAACACTCCTCTCAAATGTGCTACTTAAGCAAATCAGAAAAAGCGGATATTCCCAGTGGTCAAAACCTGATCAAGAAATCCACTCCGCTGCCAGGGAAGAGAAGCTCAACAAACTGACCCTCAGGGGATTTTTCAGGCCTAAACCAAAGGCCAACGCACGGTGCTGCTAAAGATCCTTTCCTCCGTGATCACCCTCTCTTCTCTAGATGGTCACCCTCGTCTCTTCTCTTTTATTCTCCCCTCTTCTCTTTTATTGTGTTTTTCTTCTATGCTGTACCCCAAGAGAAGTCAGAAATTGAATACACTCATATTCAGAACATAATTTAGGATGCTCAACTTCATCTAGTTTAATGGATCTTCATCAAATTTAATGATTATCAAAGTATAGTTATTACAACCAATTATATTAGTTTGCTAGGCGTGCCATAAGTAAGGACCACAGACTGGGCGGCTTAAACAACAGAAACATATTTCCTCACAGTTCTGGAGGCCAGAAGTCCAAGATCAAGGTGTCGGCAGGATTGGTTTCTTCTAGGAGGCTTCTCTCCTTAGTTTGTAGACGGCCGTCTTCTCCCTGTGTCTTCACTTGGTCCTCCCTCTTTCATGTCTCTGTCCTAGTCTCCTCTTTTTATAAGGACACTAGTCATATTGGATTAGGGCCCACCCACCCTAATGACCACATTTAAACTAATTATCTCTTTAAAGACTATATCTCCAAATAAGGTCATATCCTGAGGTATTAGGAGTTAGGACTTCGACATATTTTTGGAGGGAGGCAATTCAGCCCATACACAAAGTGAGATTTATATAACAGTCTGACTCCATTTTTTTTGAGTGAAACTATGTATCCTTTGACCAACACCTCCCTCCTGCCAGCCTCTGGTAACCACCAGAGTGTTGACGAGGAAACTATGTATCCTTTGACCAACACCCCCTCCTGCCAGCCTCTGGTAACCACCATCCTATTCTCTGCTTCTGTGAGTTTGACTATTTCAGATTCCTGGTATAAATGGTATTGTGTAGTATTTGTTTTTTTGTATCTGGCTTATTTCACTTAGCATAGTGTCTTCCAAGTTCATCCATTTTGTAGAAATGGCAGGATTTCCTGATTTTTTTTTTAATGGCTGGTTTATCTTCCATTGTATGTACACACCACATTTTCTTTATCCATTCATCTGTCAATGGACATATCTTTGCTATTGTAAATAATGCTGCAACGAACATGGGAGTGCAGGTATTTGAGATCCTGGTGTTAATTCTTTTGGGTGCATACCCAAACGTGGGATTGCTGGACCATATGGTAGATCTATTTTTAACTTTTTTGAGGCGATTCCATACTGTTTTCCATAGCGGCTATACCAATTTACCTTCCCACTAACAAAGTACAAGAGTTTCCTTTTTACCACATCCTCATCAACACTTGTTACCTTTTGTTTTTTATTAATAGCCATCCTGACAGATGCTATCTCCTTGTGGTTTTGATTTGCACTTCCCTGGTGATTGATGATGTCCCGTACCATTTCACTTACCCATTGGCCATTTGTCTTTGGGGAAATGTCTGTTCAAATCTTTTGTCTACTTTTTAATCAGGTTGTTTGGTTGTTTTTTGTTTGTTTGTTTGGGGTTAGTTTTTTGTTGTTGGTGGTGTTGGTGGGTCTTTTTTTTGCTGTTGAATCGTAGGAGTTCCTTATATATTTTGAATATTAACCCTTTATCAGATATATGGTTTGCAATTATTTTCTTCCAGTCTGTAGTTTGTCTTTTCACCTTGCTTATTGTTTCCTTTGCTGTGAAGATGTTTTTTAGTTTGATGCAGTCCCATTTGTCTATTTTTGCTTTTGTTGCCTATGCTTTTGGTGTCATATTCAAGAAATAATTGCTAAGGTCAATGCTAAGAAGTTTTCCCCCTATGTTTTCTTCTGGAAGTTTTATAGTTTCAGGTCTTATGTTTAAGTCTTCAGTCTATTTTGAGTTGATTTTTGTATATGGTGTGAGATAAAGGTCCATTTCATTCTTTTGCATGTGGGTATCCAATTTTCCCAACACCACTTATTGAAGAGATTATCCTTTCTCCATTGTGTAGACTTGCCCCCCACCCCCCCTTCAAAGATCAGTTGACTATAAATGTGTGGGTTTGTTTCTGGGCTCTCTATTTTGTTCCATCGGTTGATATGACTCCATTTTTGAAGTTTGACTGCTGGTAGATTTCAAATTCCACCCCTCTCTCTTCCCGTTCAGCCCCACATTTGGACAAGCTGATAAGAAAGCCTGGGTTCTCCCTCCTTTGGCTCCAGAAGGAAGTTCAAGTCCCACACAAGTCCCAGACCACACAAGTTCAAACCACAGGCCCAGCCTTTAACCATAATAAAAGGCAAACCAGTCTCCCTTTCCTCTCTCTCAATCCACTGTTTTTTTTTAGTTTAAGTTTATTTATTTATTTTTTAACATCTTTATTGGAGTATAATTGCTTTACAATGGTGTGCTAGTTTCTGCTTTGTAAAAAAGTGAATCAGCTATACATATACATACATCCCCATATCCCCTCCCTCTTGCATCTCCCTCCCACCCTCCCTATCCCACCCCTCTAGGTGGTCACAAAGCACCGAGCTCATCTCCCTGTGCTGTGCGGTCTCAAGCCACTTTTGTACCAACTTGGGAACCTGCTCTGCTCTTCCCTAAAAGTTTCATTGCATGAGTAATAAATCTTTAAACACTTTTTGGTGTATGTGTGGTGTCATCATTCTCAACATCCAAACCAAATTTCACGTGGAGTGGGGCTCCATCCTGTTCCTGCCGGACGGCCACGCCAGTCCACTTACATGTAACCAAGATAACACTCGTAAGGTCAACTATATTACCCATAATAGTAACACAAAAATAATCAAAATGTAGCTCTTTTGATAGATGTCAAGAAGCAATGTCTTCTTGACAAAACATAAATATCTAAAAACAATAGGAATGGAACATTCATTTCTTTACATGATAAAGAGTACATATTTAAAATGGATTCAGCATTATACTAGATGGAAGGTACTAACATCACACCTCTTTTAAAATATAGGAACAAAGCCGAGATATGGTCTATCACCACTCCTTCTTGATATAGCACCTGTGCCAGTTAGTAAGCCATTGTCTCTCAGCCCTAAATCGACTTTTCTTTGTGCTGCTCTGTGAGATGTAACATCTCTCCTTTGCCACATGGCTCCATGTTAGGTGTTATCAGCAGGAGGTACGACAGGAGGCTGAAAGATAGACTTCCCCTAGTGCTCCTAGTGACAGAGCCAGGCATGGAGTTGCTGGCAAAGTGGAAATGTGGTTTTCAGAGTCCTAGCTCCAACATCACAGAGTATGAAAGGATGATTTTCGTGCTAATAGACAATAACTCAGTAACTGGCACAGGTCTCTTCAGCCTGTTCCTCCAGCACGCTGAAGTGGATTATTACCTTGCCCCAGTTTGGTTTTTTGGTAAAGAAAAACTCACAGGCAGAAGTTATTAAGAAGACCATACTCCTGAAAATACCAACCATAATAACATCCTTCACATAAAGGCTTTCCTTGCTCTGCCTTTATACTGCTCCACTTGGCTGTTCTTCTACACATACGAAGTCAGTTTGTAGTTGGAGAAAAGCCTTGTAATGGTATTAAAACCCTCTAACTCTCTCTCCAATTCCCAAATACTTAGGGTTATGTCAACATGATAGGATGCTATAAGGATATTAAAATGGCAAGTGTGCTAACTAATGTTAGTACATGGACATGATTATATAAAATAAAAATGAAAAAACCCAAAACAGAACATATTAGGTGTTATCTTACTTATTACAATGTAAAGTTTATAAGTGTACATAAAAGGATTTGAAATAAAATTGGAATTACTTTTTTATTTTTTATAAATTTATTTATTTTTATTTTGTTTATTTTTGGCTGGGTTGGGTACTCAGTGCGTGCGGGCTTTCTCCAGTTGTGGCGAGCGGGGGATACCCTTCATTGCGGTGCACGGGCTTCTCATTGCTGTGGCTTCTCGTTGTGGAGCACGAGCTCTAGGTGCGAGGGCTTCAGTAGTTGTGGCTTGTGGGCTCTAGAGCACAGGCTCAGTAGTTGTGGTGCACGGGCTTAGTTGCTCTGCGGCATGTGGGATCTCCCTGGACCAGGGCTTGAACCCGCGTCCCCTGCATTAGCAGGCGGATTCTTAACCACTGCGCCATCAGGGAAGCCCTAAAATTGGAATAATTTAAATAAAGTTGGAATAATAGCAATTGCAGTTTAATGCTACATTAAGGTTTTCTTCCTATAAAGTCACACAAGTTCATAATAGTTTCTTTCTTTTAAATAACTTTTTTCCCATAAATTTATTTATTTTATTTATTTATTTTTGGCTGCGTTGGGTCTTCATTGCTGTGCACGGACTTTCTCTAGTTGTGGCGAATGGGGGCTACTCTTTGTTGCAGTGCGCGGGCTTCTCATTGCGGTGGCTTCTCTTTTTGCAGAGCATGGGCTCCAGGCACACGAGCTCAGTAGTTGTGGCTCACGGGCTGTAGAGCACAGGCTCAGTAGTTGTGGCGCACGGGCTTAGTTGCTCCACAGCATGTGGGATCTTCCTGGACCAGGGCTCGAACCCGTGTCCCCTGCATTGGCAGGCAGACTCTTAACCACTGTGCCACCAGGGAAGCCCCATAATTGTTTCTTAAAAGAAAAAAAAAGATATGAGAATATTTGCTCGTTTACATTTCTCAGACTGCCTTTCTCTCTGATCTTAATGTTCCTTTTAATTTGCTTTTTTAAAAATCTTCTTTGAACAAATGAAGTAATATTGATTTTGTCTGACCTATACTCACAGCTTTTAAAACAAATCTTGCTTTCACAGCTGCTTATTCTAATATTAACAGGCTGAGCAAAGTTTGCCCTCTGAATTAATTCTCAAAATAAAGTAAGATTGAGATGTATAATGAAGAAAAATGAACTATAAAAACTAGGACTCTCCAACATACGATGAATTTTTCTTTCCCCTCTTTGTTTTATAAATTTATTTTTTATTTATTTATTTTTGGCTGTGTTGGGTTTTCTTTGCTGCATGCGGGCTTTCTTTTTAGTTGAGGTGAGTGGGGGCTACTCTTCGTTGCAGTGCACAGCCTTCTCATTAAGGTGGCTTCTTTTGTTGCCAAGCACGGGCTCTAGGTGCACGGGCCTCAGTAGTTGTGGCACATGGGCTCAGTAGTTGTGGCTCGCGGGCTCTAGAGCTCAGGTTCAATAGTTGTGGCACATGGGCTTAGTTGCTCCACAGCATGTGGGATCTTCCCGGACCAGGACTCGAACCCGTGTCCCCTGCATTGGCAGGTGGATTCTTAACCACTGTGCCACCAGGGACACCCTCCCCCATTTTTAAAAAGAAATAGCATTACCTGACTTTGTCCTGCTCTGTGCAGAATGAGACATGATTAAAGTAGTTTGTGTGCCTGATGATAATACAAAGCGGAGAGGAAAGGAAAAACCTCCTCTGATGAAAATGTGTTCCTCTGATGGGAAACTTACCGTCTCTGGCTGCACAAAAGGAAGAGAGAAAACAGCCAGAAATATTCAGTTTTCTCTGTCATAAACATGCCTTTTGGGAATGGTCAAGGTATCCCAAGGAATGAGATGTGGAGCAAAAGATTTTTGAATTAGAATGACCTCAACTTCTCTTTTATTGAGCTCAAGGTCATCTAATAGCTGTTCTCACAACCATCCTCTTCTCCTCATCACATCTTTTGTTCTTCTCTTTATTTTTCCCATCCATATTAAAGGAAGATTATTCTAAAACCTCAATTCAATATAACAGCTATATGTAAAGTAATTACTATGTGCAAGATATTCCAAATTCTGTAAAAAATTCCTCTTGCCGGGACTTCCCTGGTGGTCCTGGTGGTAAGACTCTGCACTCCCAATGCAGGGGTCTCAGGTTCGATCCCTGGTGGGGGGAACTAGATCCCGAATGCCTGCCACAACTAAGAAGTCCGCACGCGGCAACTAAAGATCTCTCATGCTGCAACTAAGACCTGGTGCAACCAAGATAAATAAATAAATAAATAAATAAATATTAAAAAAAAATTTCTCTTGCCTTTTAAACTAGCTTGAATTTATTATGTTATATGCAAAGTAATTTTGACTAATGTATGTGCCTCTTTTATTCATTTATTTTTTAATTGAAGTGTAGTTGCTGTACAATGTTATATAAGTTACAGGTGTACAAAATATTGTGATTCACAATTTTTAAAGGTTATACCTATACATGCTTATTTCTTATAAAACGAAGTCCAAATTTCTAAGTACACTCAAAGTTCTATATAATCTAGGCATATCTTACCTTTTCAACCTTATTTTTTATTGCTTCTTAATTGAAATTTTTTTCTCCAAACAGCCTAGCGTACCCTGTATTCTTTTTTTTTTTTTTTTTTTTTTTTTGCAGTACGTGGGCCTCTCACTGTTGTGGCCTCTCCCGTTGCGGAGCACAGGCTCCGGACGCCCAGGCCCAGCGGCCATGGCTCATGGGCCCAGCCGCTCCACAGCATTGTGGGATCCTCCCGGACCGGGGCACGAACCCGTGTCCCCGGCATCGGCAGGCGGACTCTCAACCACTGCGCCACCAGGGAAGCCCTATACCCTGTATTCTTAAACACATCCTGTTCACTCTATGACCACACCTCTGCTCATTTAAATGTCATCTTCATGTCACTTTCTCTCTTTAAATCCCATCCATCCTTCAAAGCCCACTTATCTCAAAGCTCCCTTTTACGACAGAGACAACCCTTCTTTGGATGATTTATAGAACTTCCTGTATGTGCAATTACTTTGGCATTTGTCATATATTCTCATGAACCATTATTCATTAAAACATTTTTAAATGTATGTGAATAAAACTGTAAGATCCTCGGGGTCAGGAAACACCTCTTTTGCTTGTTTGTGCTCTGAAGGAGACGCAGAAATGCTTTCTGATTATTCACTACTTATGGTGGGCCACTTCCCAAACTTATACCCAAAGAGAAAATTACACTTTTACTCAAGGAAATAAAATATAACCCTTATATTCATTCACTAAAATGGGTTTACTGATCACATTCTGTAACAGGGGAGAACATTTTGTATTCTATTACAAGTTAATCACTAAAGGGATGTTGCCTATAAACATAAATTATACATAATGGCCCATCTCTGGGAACACTGCCTCCCAGAAACTGCCCTGCTAAGCTCACTGTGCACCAGAAAGCAGGCCAGGATCTGAGGTGAATTAACCTCCAGCCAGGTGAGAATTTGGGGAAAAACAGAAAAGGTAAACTATAGTCCCAGACTCTATATGGGGCTAAAAATCACTGATGTGTAATGTCATCTCCTCACTCTTCTCTGGGCCTCTGGGGAGTCAGGGAGGTGACCTCTGGCAACGTGTTGAAGGCATCTGGAGAGGAAGTGGGAGTGGGAGAAAGCCATGAAGGGTGGTGTCCTGTGAAATGCTGAATGGTTTGGGTTTAAATACCAGTTCTGTCGTTCATTCGCTGTAATTCTGTAAATAACAGAGTGTCATTTCCCTCCTCTATAAAATGGGAATCTTACAAGGTTTTTATATGGTTTATTATTAATCAATATTTTTGATACTGAAATCCTCAAAAATGGGATTGATTTTGATTCAACAGACCTCAAAAAATATTTTCAAAATTTTTATTTTAAAGACTCCTTTTGGGTCTCTAACTTACCTTCCGATTAAGTAAACAATTTCTTCTCTAGTAATAAAGAGATGAAAGCTATCTTTCATTGCAAAGTGGATATAGTACAGATTAGTTAACATGAAGCTTATGTGTTCCAGCTTAGGGGAAAGGGTAAAAACACAACTAGTTAGATTTAATTTCTTCTTCGAACCTGACAAAATATCAAAATTTGGGAGGAGTTGGGATGGGGAGAGTTGATAGTTGATAAAATATGTTTTAAATTATAGAAGCCCAAAGGCCTCATGTGTTTGTTCAGACTTCATCTGGTAACACTGAGTGTGCATTTCAGACATTTTGACACTTTATTGCATCAAATGGATGCGTAGTCCTTCTCAGTGACATTGAACTTCAAGGGTATAATCATTCTGTATGTGCCCCACCCTCTTGTGTTAATTACTGTGATGAACTGTCTTTCTCTAAGAGGTGATATTTCTTTAATTTTTATTCCAACAGAGAAACATGAATCTACCCATTTAAGAGCAAGGAGCATTTTGTCAACAGAACTTAATATTTGTTTTTTATTCAATTAGATACTATAATACAATTTCAATAAACAATCTCTAAATTAAAATGCCACTTTTTTGGATATTTTTATTTTTTAATTTAATTTAATTTAAAAAATTTTAAAATGCTACTTTAACTCCAAGGAAAGAAAGCAGCTTGAAAATCTATAAATAAAAGGTGATTTGAAAACCAGGAAAAGAATGACATTTTATCAAAAATGATAACCAAATTGGCCAAAAGCCAGCTAGTCATCTTGACTATTTATTGCCAGAATTTCCATTTGCTATAGTTTTGTAAGGGTTTGTCTCCTTATTTTTGGTGGTATTTATTCCAGAGTTTCTAAAACTGGTGATATGTTGGTTGAAAATTTGACAGCATAAGATCCTTATTTTCTTCAACAAACTCCCTTGACCATCATGTGATCTCATATAACCACAAAAGACATTCCTCTAGAGCAGGAAACAGACATATGACTTGGGACTATCCAGAGAAAGACAGAGGCCCTGCATCCCTTCCATTTTTATGATGTACTTAAAATAAAAACAAATAATAATAAACATTCTCAAAGCAGGATTCTCCAAGTTGCGGTATATTTTGAATGTTTACATTTAACCATGGGAGTGGCATGAGGGAAACCTTTTAATCCTGTCAGTGCCTCTGTAGTTATTTATAGAGATTATTCAGAGACAACTCAGGACAGCTGAATCTGAGGCCGTGTGTAAATTAGGCCCTGATGTGCACAGACAATACAGGAGATCGGCCCTGGTCTTCGTGGCTGTTCCTGGAAGAAAGATACGCAAATTTTCTGGTGACTGGAGAGGTTTGAGTCCATGTTTACATGGGCCAAGATAAATGAGATATGAGATGAATATCTGGCTAATTCTAACACCTCCCCTAACTCTGCTTTTAAAGGCAAAGCAAGAGGCTCATGCCTAAATTAGGGGAACTGGACGAGGAACCAGGACAACAGCTGTCGCCCTGCCTACATCACGCCTCTAGCCCCGGCCAGCAGCAATTGCTGTGGGGCTCCCAAAGCCACACCCACCCGCCCCACAGGTTGTCCTCCCTCACCCACTAGAGTTCAGGGCACCGGAGACCCCATGGTCCCTACTCAGCCCAGGCAGAAGGTCATGGGGCTTGGGGGACGAGGGATAGCTCTGGCTGGCTTTGAGTCCTGTCTCCAGAACACGTGGCCTTGGTTGCTTCATACCTAAATTTCAGTTTCCTTTTTTTTTTAAAATTTATTTATTATTTATTTTATTTCTGGCTGCATTGGGTCTCCGTTGCTGCCCGTGGCTTTCTCTAGTTGCAGCGAGCAGGGGCTACTCTTCATTGTGGTGCGCGGGCTTCTCTTGTTGCGGAGCACGGGCTCTAGGCGCGCGGGCTTCAGCAGCTGTGGCACGCGTGCTCAATAGTTGTGGTGCATGGGCTCAGTTGCTCCGCAGCATGTGGGATCTTCCTGGACCAGGGCTCGAACCCATGTCCCTGGCATTGGCAGGCAGATTCTTAACCACTGCGCCACCAGGGAAGCCCTAAATTTCAGTTTCCTAATCTGTAAAATGAGGATAAGCACAATGGTAGCCAGCTCACTGAGGTGAGATGATTAAACATGAATTAATTGTCTAGCTCCTGGTAAGTGTCCTCTCAAAGGCAGTAATTAGGGGTGAGAGACCCACAACTAGTCTCCACATTCGTTGATGATTCTTGCCTAAATCAATTATTCGTATGATAGTTGCAAAAGGGTAATTTTCTCAGTCCGCCGTTCTCTCTAAATTTGTTAGCTGCATTAGATGGCCTTTCCCTTCTTGCTTATGTGCTTTTTTGTTTGTGGCTTAATTAGTTTGAACTAACGGGGTCTCATTTTACTTAGTGGGTTATAGCCCACTCTTATCACTGTTACTCAACTTTCCCAACTCTTGGTCAGTGGGAGCTCCTCCTTTCTGGCTCCTGTGTCCTCTTAGCAGCTCCTGCCCGCACCTCATGTTTTGAGCACTTCGTTATTTTATAGCCTAACAAAGCAATTCAGGTTCATCTTGTACTTTCCTTGTCTCAGACTTGCCGTCAGCCATTTTTTTCAAGAAGCTCTGATTCTTTGTGGTGGAAAACAGTATTTAGAATCCAACACCCGGGCACTAGATTCGTTCATTGCTTTTGGAGTATCACTGTTTCCAGGCCCTTTCAGCAGACAAAGCTAGAGAATATGCACACACACCCACAAATATAACTATATCTCCATCTTTTAAAACCACGAGTTCATGCTAATGCTCCCATTCTAGTGCAGCTCGAGGGATTCTTAGCATTTCCATATTTGTTTGTCGTGACATTATCAATACTTGTACTCGTTTGTTCACCTACTATATGTAGCAAGCTGTTTCAGAACTGCTAACTCGCATCACTGCTGAAGCAAACCCTACAAATAGAGTTTGAGATTTGTTTGCAATTGGTTTTGTCTCTATAGTAAAAATGCTGTGTTCGAAAGATTCTTGGGAGAGGGTGTGTTTTATGATATGTGAATTATACCTCAGTAACGACATTTAAAAAAAATTTACATGGATTAGTTTCCCTCTCCTTCAGCATGGCTACGCTCTCCATTTTAAATGCAATTAAGTTTACTTGCTTCTGTTTGTATTCCATTTTAGAAATTTTTTTCCTTCTCTATCCTATTGACATTTAATTTTGGAGTATATAAACATG
The DNA here is from genome assembly GCF_005190385.1 of Monodon monoceros. Lineage (NCBI taxonomy): Eukaryota > Metazoa > Chordata > Mammalia > Artiodactyla > Monodontidae > Monodon > Monodon monoceros. Next base: position 82,009,215 of record NW_021703775.1, read on the forward strand.
AATGTGGCTCTAAAAGCCCATACTATACAAAAAGGTATACTCAGAGGTGTGACATTCTCATCCCCTTTCCTTCCACTCAACTCCTTTCTACCCCAATAGGTGACTAGTCTCATTAGTTTCTGCTCCACCCATTCTGTTTCCTTTTTACAAAAATAAACTGGTGGAGATCTCTGTTACTATCTGTCTATCTATCCATGCATCCACCCATCTCTCCATTATCTTCCATACACAAAAGATAGTAAAGTGTACTCTTTGTCATTCGATTTTTTTTCCTCTGCTTAACAATGTAATCTTGACATCACTTTACATCAGTTTATAGAGATCTTCTGTATTCTTTTCTCATAGCTGCATAGTACTCCATCGTGTGGATATTCCATCACTTAGAGTTTGTCTTTTGCATCACAGAGTTTTAATGGATTTTCATGTCTCATTGGATCCTTGTAATAACCCTGTGAGGTGGGCAAAATGTGTGTCATTATTCCCATCTTGCAGTTGAGAAAATAGAGATTCCGAGAGGTGACAGAGGTGAGTAATAACGGAGTGGGGTCTAGAAACAGACATCAGAGTTCAAGGGCAGCAGCTCTCCCAGTACACTGTGATCGTAGCCTTCATACCTCTTAATCCTGTGCATGATAGGGAAGCTCAGGCTTTGTGGAAATCTAGTCTGGAACAGTGACCACTATTCATAACATGTCTCTAGGTTTAATGATAATAATAAAATAATGTATTCTGAGTTCCAAACAACTATTTCAAAACAAAATTTTTTAAAATGACCTGTATCAGGACCCTGGCATACTTAAATTTGGTAATTTGAGGAGAGTTCATAAAGGACCTCGATGTCAGAGGAAATGGAAATTAAAACAATAATGAGATACCCTTTCCTAGTCATCAAATCGGCAAAAATTAACAAGCCCTACCCGACCAAGTGTTGGAGAACGTATGAAAAAATAGGAATGCTTGTGTACGGTGATGAAAGTACACCTACAGTCACTTTAGAGAACAGTTGGCAGTATCTTGTAAATTTAAAGCTATGTGTAGTTTTAATGTAACAACATGTAGTGGATTTATTGTTGCTATTTTATTTATTTATTTTTTATTTATTTAGGCTGTGCCACGCGGCTTGCAGTATCTCAGTTCCCCTAACAGGGACTGGCAGTGAAAGCCTAGAATCTTAACCACTAGGCCACCAGGGAACTTCCCTTATTGCTGCTACTTTAAATGAATTAATAAATTTTAAATTCTCAGTTTCATCTATAATATGATAAATATTAATAGCTCTAACACACGTAAATAAAACCTCTTTGGGGTCCTAAATAAACTCATGAATGTAAAGGGGTCTTGAGACAAAAATGTTTGAAAACTGTTTCTTGTGATGAGTTGTAAGAGTTGTGGGGAGTTCTTTATACTTTCTGGATACGAGTCCCTTATCAGATATATTATTTGCGAATCTTTTCTCCCATCTGGGAATTATCTTTTTACTTTTTTAAAAAAATTAATTAATTTATTTATTCTTGGCTGCGTTGGGTCTTTGTTGCTGCATGCAGGCTTTCTCTAGTTGCGGTGAGCGGGGGCTACTCTTTGTTGCGGTGTGCGAGCTTCTCATTGCAGTGGCTTCTCTTGTCACGGAGCATGGGTTCTAGGCACGTGGGCTCAGTAGTTGTGGTTCACGGGCTCAGTAGTTGTGGCGTGCGGGGTTCAGTAGTTGTGGCGCACGGGCTCTAGAGCGCAGGCTCAGTAGTTGTGGCGCATGGGCTTAGTTGCTTCATGGCATGTGGGGTCTTCCCAGACCAGGGCTCGAACCCGTGTCCCCTGCATTGGCAGGCGGATTCTTAACCACTGTGCCACCAAGAAAGTCCTGTCTTTTTACTTTTTTCATGATGTCCTTTGAAGCACAAGATTTTTTAATTTTGATGCAGTCCAGTGTATATATATTTTATCTTTTTTCACTTGCACTTTTGGTACAGATCTAATCTCATAAACCACTTCTTGAAATCCAAGATCACAAAGATTTGCTCTTATGTTTTCTTACAAGAGTTTTAAAGTTTTAGCCCTTACATTTAGGTCTATGAGCCATTTTGACTTAATTTTTTGTATATGATGTGAGGCAGGGGTCCAATTTCATTCTTTTGTACGTGCATATCCAATTGTGTCAGTGCCATTTGTTGAAAACCTCATATAGTTTTACAAGTTTTGGTTACATCACTATTCAGTGTTTACATTATGTATATGTAAATATATTTTCTGCTGAGCCAATAAATATACTGTTATTGTTTCCTTTCTTGTTAAAAAGTCTGCTTTTCTCAGAGTTAGCAGTAGCCTAATTTAAATTGTTGCTGTTGTTTCCTTTTTTTGAACTCATGCTGACATCTTTTCACACCCTTCAATGGCCTCCATTTCTACAAGACCAAACCTGGGGCTTCCCTGGTGGCACAGCTGTTAAGAATCCACCTGTCAATGGAGGGGACATGGGTTCGAGCCCTGGTCCGGGAAGATCCCACATCAGCCGCGGAGTAACTAAGCCCGTGCACCGCAGCTACTGAGCCTGAACTCTAGAGCCTGCGAGCCACAACTACTGACCCCGCGTGCCACAACTACTGAGCCCGCGTGCCACAACTACTGAGCCCACGTGCCTGGAGCCCGTGCTCCACGACAAGAGAAGTCACCGCAATGAGAAGCCCATGCACTGCAATGAAGAGTAGCCCTCGCTTGCTGCAACTAAAGAAAGCCCACGCGCAGCAACAAGGACCCAAAGCAGCCAAAACTAAATTAAAAAAAAAAAAAAAAAGAGACCAAACCTGTCTGCTAATCTATCAATTCCTCTTGCTTTCTAAAGAGACATTGCTTTGGGGCGTCTGTTCCCTACACCAATCCACACTTCCTGCTCCCTAAAAATGATTCTGCCCAAACCTCCACAGCACTCTGCCTGCTGACACACGCCATAGCAATGCAGCAGCATCTTTTCTTTGGAGACGCTCCTCCAGCGCTCTTGGCTCCTGCCTCACTGGCTGGCCCTCCCCTTCATAATCCCCAAGGATCACCATGACCTCTGTCTCCTCTTAGTTCTCTCATCTCCTGGATCCCACTTCTCTCTCTTTTAATTTATTCCCTCATTTTGGTGGAGTAGAGATTCCAGTAGCTTCCTGAGAAAATGCATGGGAGATAAATTATTTTTTATCTTTAAATGAGTAAAAAAATGCCTTTATCTGCACCCTCATATAAATAGTTTGGCTGGGATTAGAACTCACGTTTAGAAATCGTTTTCGCTCAGCACTTTGAAGGGATTTCTCCTCTGTCTTCTGGTTTTCAGTGATGCTTTTGAGAAGTCAGTGCAATTCTCATGTGGCATCTGAATCCTTCTGCCCCATTTTGTCTCTTCAGAAGTCTTTATGATCTTTTTTTTTCACACTCGATACTGTGAACTTTCATTATAATATGTCTTATTCTGGGTCTCTCATCATGCATTGTGCTGGATACTTGCGGAGCCCTTTAATTCTGGGGACTTGTGTTTCAGTTTGAGGAAATTCCCTCATATTGATTCTCCGATAAGTCCTTCCTCACTCTTTTCTCTGTGGAATTCCTATTACTTAGATGTTGGACTTCCTGGATGAGCTTTAAAAATTTCAGCTGTCTCTCTTCGCTTCTAGCTTTATCCCTTTATTTTACTTTAGAGGGTTTTTTCAACTTTAGCTTTCAGTCCTTCCACTGACTTAAAAATTCTTTTGGCTATCTATTTTTTTATATACATTTATTTATTTTTGGCTGCGTTGGGTCTTTGTTGCTGCGCACGAGGTTTCTCTAGTTGGGGCGAGCAGGGGCTACTCTTCATTGCGGTGTGTGGGCTTCTCATTGTGGTGGCTTCTCTTGCTGCAGAGCACAGGCTCTAGGCACGCAGGCTTCAGTAGCTGCAGCACACGGGCTCAGTAGTTGTGGCTCGCAGGCCCTAGAGTGCAGGCTCACTAGTTGTGGTGCACAGGCTTAGTTGCTCCGCAGCATGTGGTATCCTCCTGGACCAGGGATTGAACCCGTGTCCCCTGCATTGGCAGGCAGATTCTCAACCACTGTGCCACCAGGGAAGCCTTGGCTATCTATTTTTAATTTCCAGGAGATGAGGTCTTTCTTGCTCTCTAATGGTACCTTTAAAAAAAATTTCTGTTCTTGTTTTGTGGCTATAATATCTTTTCACATCTCTCTCAGGATATTAACATTAACAACTCATATTAACATTGACTCATTTCCTCTGAATTCTTTTTTTCTCTTGGTTTGTTTTAGCCTCTTGTTTGTTGAAATGTTTCCTCAAATGCCTAGAAATCCTTAAATCTCGTATTTAAGAATGGGACACAAAAAAGCTGATTGGAAATCGTGTGTGTGAGTGTGCATGTGTGGTATGTGCTTATGTGTCTGTGCATGGTGTATGCGTGTATTTTGTGGTATGTGTGGTATATGTTTGTGAGTGTGTGGTGTGTTTGTGTGTGTGAGAGTGTATAGTGTGTATGTTTGTGTGTGAGTGTGTGTAATAGGTGTGAGCATGTGTGTCTGTGTATGGTGTCTGTGTTTAGTGTGTGTGTCTGTGTGTGGTATGTGTGTGGTGTGTGTCTGTGTGTGTTATGTGAGTGTGGGTGGTCAGTGTGTGTCTGTGTGTGTGTACTGGGGTAGGGCAGGATGGGGAGTGAGGGTTGTGGGCTGTTGGGCCTCACGGTTATGGGATCAGGAAGCAAAGCCAATTTTTCTTGCAGGGGAGAGTGGGGTTTGGGTTTGGGGTAACAGAAGTCTCCTGACTTTATCAAAGAAGGATAATTTTCTATTTTTTTTTCCTTTTGTGTTTGTTTCTGGATGATTTTCAAGAGGAGAAGGAGGTGGGAATATCTTTCAGTCATCTTAAGACAAGAAGTTTCTTGTTGAATTATTTCTAGTGTTTCCCAAAGTACCAAGACCAGCAAAAGAGGAAAAGCAAACGAGGCCCCGTGGAAGAAAGTCATTACAAAAAAGGCTGTACATTTCTTTGGTGTTTCTTCTCAAGACTGTTACTGTACCAGTCACACAGCCAGTATAATGAGTAAATGCAGGACTTCATCTTCCCGGGAGGGCAGTCTAGCACATTTCACAAACATTTCTTGAATAGAAATTGCTCTTTACTGTAGGTGAAATGCCACTGGGTTTTCAGTTATCTTGGAAGGAGTTCCATATTGTAGTGATAAGAGCTAGTATCTTTCCGGGTCTTTAAAATCTCAAACAAACTCCTAAAATTTGATGACACCTAAACACAGAGTGAAGAAGTTCTTGGAAAGTTAAGTATGTAAGGACAGGAAAACCTCAAGAGCCAGCGTTCAAAATCGTTGTCAGGCTTCCCTGGTGGCGCAGTGGTTGAGAGTCCGCCTGCCGATGCAGGGGACACAGGTTCGTGCCCCGGTCCGGGAAGATCCCACGTGCCGCGGGGCGGCTGGGCCCGTGAGCCATGGCCGCTGAGCCTGCGTGTCCGGAGCCTGTGCTCCGCAGCGGGAGAGGCCACAACAGTGAGAGGCCCGCATACCGGAAAAAAAAAAAAAAAAATCATTGTCCCAAGCAATTGATAAAAATTGGCAAACAAGCAGGATGCCCGGAAGAGGGGGCTGTGTCGTTCAACGCAGAGCTTGGAGACGGGCAGAACTGTGTTACTGTGCTCCGGCATGCGGAATCAATTCAAACGCCAGCTTTCTATACAGGTTTTTAAATTGCTTTGCTTGGCATAATAGTTTTTCTCAAAATGCTCCAAGAAACAGCATAATGTGTCTTCATATATCATCATGAATTAAATGTACCCAATTACTTATTTAAACTATTGCTTGGCCCTGTACATTTGCTTCGTAGCTAATATCTGCATGCTTCACTGAGATAATTTCACGTACTTAGTAAATCTGTGGTTCCCTTCCTATTTACAGAGTCTTAGCGCTAAGAAATGTTTTAGAGCTTCAGACTCATACAAGTAAGAGTGGCTTTTGCAGCTTTGTCTCAAACAAACAAAGCAGATTCATGATATCTTTTCCTAAGTTATTCAAGGTGTCACTAAAGATCCTATGTCCTTTATGGGGAGACTGTCCAAAGGCAGTATTACACTCTTAAAACACAAAATGACGTAGTCTAAAATCTAAATTTTGTATAGGAAGCCCATTAAAATGCTTTGAGCCACGAGATAAACACTTTACATGTCATGTAGCCAGGATTCTGGAATGTGTTGAGATGCTCTTTGGTGGAGGCTCCACACAATTTGGATTTGGAAGCAGAGTAGAATTACTTCCCCAGTGTCACTGGCCCAGGGAAAACGGCATTTCCAAAAAGCACGGAAACAGAAAGAAAGATTGTTTATCCAACTCTTTCAATTGCACCCTTAAGAGTATATCAAAGGCCCTTGGGTGAGGTTTTTCTTTTTTATGTCTTTCTGCGTTTCCACATACTCCGTAATGACTATATATTTCGTTAATAGTTGCATCAAGACGAATGAATTCTGCTTTGAAACCTTTACAATCCAAAATATATAAATGAAGTTAAGGGAGTTTACAACAGTAAATATTTCTGATATACCCACAGATAGTAAAACAAATTATTATCATCTAGGTCATAAGAGGAGAAAGTTCTTCTGGCAACTGTCCTACATTCTTCCACCCTCAATTATGCCATGATGTCCTAAAGGTAAATGTTAGAGTCTTATCTCTCCATACACAAGAGAGAACATGCACATACTCACTAGAAGGTACCCTGAAATTCTGCCCCTCCCTCATGAAAATAGATGTTTCTCTTTTAACCATAATCTCTTAGAATTCATATTTCAAGGGTCAGACTCTGAACTATATTTGAAATTTTCCCCAGCTCTTTTCTTGGTGCAATTCCAAGTTGGCAGGAAAGGCTTTGCTTGCTAACTGCCAAGTAATTATTTCATCAGAAGGCTCATGAGAGAAAGAGTTTCTATTACCTTTACTTGTGAGGATGCATCTTCCAAAAAGATTCAGGCTCATTACACAAGAGATGGAAAAAGCCACAGATGCCCGTGATTTGACTTTGGCAGAAGCCCAAACGCTTTTGAGATATTAGATTTTCCAGATGCGTAGCCTCGCAGAAGGAGATCTGCCAAATTTGGAGAGGCGTGCGTATTTTTGGTATATACAGTGTTCTGTTCATAGGGGTAACAAAGGTGGGGGGAGTCCTATGTTGTAGGAAGAAGACTGACTTGTGAAATGCTTAGGTCTTGGACCTCTGTTGCAGATGGTATATATCATCTTGGATAAAGTCCCTAAATGAGAGCTCTGTGCCTTGTTTTTCTTTAACGCGAGTATATCAAAGTCCACTACTCTGATGCCTCTTTTTAGATATCATGAGGGAATAAGCACTGGATTAGGAGGCAGACATAGGCTCTGGTCCCATTTTTGTTACTTACTGTGGGGCAAGATATCTGAACTTTGATCTTCAGTTTCCTCATCTATAAACTGGGGATACTAATCCCTAGCTACTTAATAAGTTTCATAATCGTGAGATAATATATGAAAAAGTATTCCACAAATTATAAAATGCTATAAAGCCTTAAGGTGTTACTATTAGTAGTAAGCGTAATGTCTGTAAAGAAAATTTCAATTGTGTAGAAATGTACGAATACCATGACTGTGCCATTTTATTAGTTATGCTATGAAACCTTGGGATTTCAGAGAGTTTCTTATACCATTCTACTGCACCACTCAAGGGATTAACTCTGCAAAATGCCCTCCTTGGGGACTAGTATTTGTTGATTTCCTCATCAGGGAGGGAGCGCCGCATGACCCAGTAGAAGGGGCACCTGACTTGGGAGCAGACCTCAGGGGCACCTGGGTTGGGTTGCAAACTACTTGTACGGCTTTTGGAAAGTCACTGAACCTTGATGTCCTTGTCTTGAAGTGAGAGATTGAACTAAATAATCTCTGAAGTCCTATCCGGTTGTAGAATTCGAGTATTTTATCTTTGTTTAAAGTATCAGTTGCTTTTGAGGGTTCACTAGAGTGATTCCGAGTCCCTGTGTCACATATCACAGTCGCACAGGAAGCCCTGAGCTACTTTGGTACAGGATTAGGAGAAGGTATTTGTGTTTTACTGCCCAGAGTTTACCCTGCACAACTGGGTGCCCACCACGTAGAATATTCAACAGCCTAGGAGCCATCGTGAGATGAATAAACACCAGCGGTCCCGCCTGCAGGCCTAGTGAAGTATGCTTTGTTGCCATGGTGTTCCTGGGGCAACTAATATATAAACCTACACCAGGGGACCTGACTCCATTGCTTTAAAATCACCTCCTACTTTAGAGGAGAGTTCTAAGACCTTAATGTCCAGGGAATTAATGAATACATCAAGCATTTGTGAAAGATTTTATTTTGAACCAGTTCAAAAACCAAAGGCATTCAGCATGAAAAAAACACAGGCGTTTGAATTAGATGGACATTGATTTGATTCCTAGATTGAATTTACTAATGGGAGATATTAGGTAAATTGGTCACTCTGAGCCTCAGTTTCTTTATCTTTAAAATGGGATAATAGCTACTTTGCAGATTTACCGTACAGAAAATGCGTTAAAATACCTGGCCCATACTAGGGACTCAATAAATGGTCATTGTTCTTCGCTGATGAAAACATATTTCTAAAATTCTGTGATTAATTGCACAATTTAGCTAGGGATGAGTCAGAGGGTTTCAGAATGAAAAGGTGTTTGCAAATTTTTTTCCCGGTTTTAAAGGTTTAAACTGTAAACAGAGCCTTTATAGAACGTGTTATTATTCCTTATATCATATGTTAAAAGAGTAAAGAGATTTTTCTTTTTCACACATTATTTGATGTGTAGAATTTTTGTATACTTTAGAGGTTTATTTTTTGCTTTTTCTTTCTTTTTTTTTTTGCGGTACTCGGACCTCTCACTGTTGTGGCCTCTCTCATTGCGGAGCACAGGCTCCGGACGTGCAGGCTCAGCGGCCATGGCTCACGGGCTCAGCCGCTCCGCGGCATGTGGGATCTTCCCGGACCGGGGCAAGAACCCGTGTCCCCTGCATTGGCAGGCGGACTCTCAACCACTGCGCCACCAGGGAAGCCCTCTTTTTTGCTTTTTTTCCCCCAATTTTCATTTTCTTTAAACTAACTTTCTCTATTGAGGTATCTGAAAACCTAAATTATAACAGAGTTGATTCAGATTCCATGGTGTGCTGGAGTTGGCTCACACCAGTGCCTGAGAGCTGTGTTTGCACATGTGTTTCTAACTCTGCATTCAGTGCCATCTCATTGATAGCTGAAATTGGCCACAGTGGGAGTATTTACACCACAGAAATGAGCAAACAGTATAAGTCAGTTCTCTTTAATTTTTCCAGAGTCAATTGTTGAACACTTAAACACCACTGGATACAAAATTCCTGGAGTTTTTCATGTTTGGCTTTGTTATTTAAAATGTAGGGACTTCCGTGGCAGTCCAGTGGTTAAGACTCTGTGCTTCCACTGCAGGGGGCGTGGATTTGATCCCTGGTCAGGGAATTAAGAGCCTGCATGCTGCTCGGCACAGCCAAAAAATAAATAAATAAAAAATAAAATAAAATGTACTTTTCCAAATTGTTAATATTAGTCTCTCCTTGAAATAAGAGCAAAGAGTTTGTTTTATTTACTGATGAATTCCAAACATCTAAAACAATAAATATTCCAATAAATATGGGAAATAAGCAACCGTACTTTAATAGCATTTGCCCTATCATATACTTAAAAATTACTACTACTCTGAATCTCTTCAAATGTTCAAACTATCATAACATTGAAGTTGAAATTTATCTTTCTAAAGCATGAAAGGCCTAAGAGATTTTTCAGAAATAAATTGATTATCAAATGCCGACTCTCAGCTTGCAGGATCTTAGCTCCCTGACCAGGGATCGAACCCAGGCCCTCGGCAGTGACAGTGTGGAGTCCTAACCACTGGATCACCAGGGGATCCCCAATGCCAACTTCCTGTACAATGCAGCACATCTGTAAAAAATATAACATTGAGTCACACTGCATTTGGTAAGGTCTAGCTAAGTTATTCACAAAACAACCTCCAGATCATGTGAACAAGTTGATCTATTAAGTAGAATTGTTTGGCATTATCTATCTAAATGCTAAATAGATGATTTTGACTTTGATATAATTGTTAATACGGTGTTCTTCTAGGGAGTAGTGAAGACTATATACAGCTTTTAGAAGCTAGTCCTGAGAAATAAGAAGTCCCTGCTGTCAACATATAAAATGTGCTTGCCTTCATATTTTATGTGCAAGACTAAACTGATATACTTCTAATCAGACCTGATAAAGTGGAAACGTCAAAGAACAAACTTTTTTTTTTCTTTTTTTGTGGTATGCGGGCCTCTCACTGTTATGGCCTCTCTCGTTGCGGAGCACAGGCTCCGGACGCGCAGGCTCAGCGGCCATGGCTCATGAGCCCAGCCGCTCTGCGGCATGTGGGATCTTCCCGGACCGGGGCACGAACCCGTGTCCCTTGCATCGGCAGGTGGACTCTCAACCACTGCGCCACCAGGGAAGCCCCAGGAACAAACATTTTTGAGAGATATGAAGGATAAAAGAATTGACAAGAAAATGAAAGGTGGACTGGAGAATTTGGAAGGTGTTGTCAAAACGTTGAGTTGGTATAAAGATTTCTTGAAAAGTGTACAAGTGGAGGATTGGTGGTGTACTATCACTAATTGAAGAGGGAGATGAAGAGCCTGTTTTTTGAAGTGTGGAGTTCCAGGTGTCAGAGAGACATTCCAATGGAGACGCTGTGGAGGAAAGCCGGGACGTGATAAAGCAGGCTCCCAACCATCCCACGTTTAGAAGGCAGATAAAACACACCAGAGACTCTGCTTTTTCCCAACTACCTCTCCTCAGGCACACCTTCTTTCTCACTATGCCCACCATGACCCAGTTTAAGTAGCTTGTTAAAATGCACCCCCATAGTAAGAAGGAAGTTAGAGGGTATAACTCTAAAAGGAACTATATATAATGCTAAGAGCTCAGACTCCGAAGGTAAGCTCTGAGTCCTAGCTCTGCAATTTACTAGAGTCATGACCATGGTAAAGTTACTTATTTTTCTAAACCTTAATGTTCTTCTCTGTAAAATGGCTAAAATAAAAATTCCCCTTTTAGAGAGCTTTGAAGAAAATAAAAAAGGGGTCTGGCAATTAAAAAAAAATCCCCATAACGTTGGAGTGAGGATTAAACAAGATAGTTCATGAAAAGTGCTTAACCTAGTTCCCAGCACATAGTATTTAGTAAATGGGAGCAATTCTATCGTAAGATTTCTACACGACCCACACTTAGCCCACCCTGGAGGTGGGGCTATTAGCACATCTGCACCATAAGGGGCTGGGGTCAGTGTCAAATACGCCCAGGAGAAGCGGTTCTGCCATGGTACACTGGCAACTGTTCTTTTGTTCTCTTCACTTCTAGACGTCACAGCGTATTCATGTCATCAGTATCTCTGGCTATTGTCCCTGTACTTGGTCAAATCTCCCAGGCTGCAGGGACTTTGTGACACCTCTCAACATGTCATAGGACTTCCTCTCCTCCTCAACTGCTTGCTGGTCATTAACCTGTTTTCTCCACCATTTTTTCCTCCTTGGCGTGAAACTTGCTTTTTGAGGTCCAGCTTGAAGTACTCCAAACACTCTGCAGTGTCGGTCGCACTACCGTTTTGTATGGGGCACCATTCGTGGGCAGATCTGTTCATCGGGACATGAAATACCCATGTTACCACGAATACCGTGAAACTCACAGGCAAAGAGGCCACAACAGAGTGAGAAACAGATGGGGAGGCGCCTTTCAAATCAGGGCGACTTCATTGGCGGACAGAGAGCCTGGAGCTTGTGCGCAGTATTTTTAGTTACAAAGCCGTCTGGGGATGGGCAGGGCAGTGTCGAGTCAGTGTGGTGTCAGGGAGAAAAAACAGGAGGAGCCAGTTTGCACAATGCGTTCACCAGAGTGTTGCCCCAGAACAGGGCCCACTTTAGAAAAAGACCCCACGTTCAAATAAGGAGGAGGAACACAGCACTGATCTGAGAGATTATTAGGGTGTCAAAGACTCAGACGAGTCCTGAAGATAAAGAAATCCTTCGGACAGCTTAAGTGCACACTTTCTGGAATGATGGGACCCCAGAACACTTCTCTGTGCCGTAAATAGAAAGTTCTACCACCAAACACCCCCTTCTGGGCGTTTCCTGTCACACTTCATTCTGGCCCGACGGTTGTCCTTCTCCTGGACCTTGATCTTTGTGATTACAGTACTTGTAATTAATACACATGACTCCCCCTCTAGCCACAAATAAACTACTGTTTTAATCATTTCTTGTTTCTCTCTTAGACTGGAATCCTTTCTCTTTGGGCCTCTGGTACATTCCAATAGTCACCAATTCCACTCATCCTCTTAGCTATGATTTTACAGATGTTATTTCTTGTATTAATAGCCTGTGAGTTTTATGTCTTAGAGCAGCGCTGTCCAGTAGAGTTTTCTGTGATGATGAGAATGCCCTCTCTCTCTGCTCTGTCCAGTACTGTAGCCACTAGCCACGTGTGGCTACAGAGCACTTTAACTGTGGCCAGTACAATGGAAGTTTTAATAGGGCTGAATTTTTAGTTTTGTTTAATTTTAATCCATTTAAATTTCAGTGGCCACACATGGATAATGGCTATCATTTTGGACAGTGCAGTCTTTGTGGGTCCTCTATATCTGTATCTGGGAGAGAAGGAGGAAAAAAGTCATGTTGACAAGGTAAAGCCACAATGACTCCTACTCTGCAAAAAGCCTTGTTGATCACCAATTATCTCTTTAAAATACATCATGTTGAATATTTTTCTGATGTGCTATCTGTGCAATTTTTAATACCAAGAAAATAGATTAATTTTCATATATTATCGAGGAAAAGTACTATTAAAGTACAGGAGATGAAACCACTTAGTGGAGAGGCTAATAGAGACTAACAGGAAAAGTTTGGAAAGACACGCCTTAAATAATGATGGAAAAATTAGAAACCATCTCCAGGGATGTTTAATTTGGATCAATTCTGATGTAAATTGACTTTCCAATGTTCCAGGGGAAAAAACCAAAATTTGAAAAATAAAAAATCTATATAACCAAAGTACCTGTGCAGTCCTATGGCCCATTTTTCCAGGGTGGAGGGGCTGGTCTTCCATTTGGTAAGAATACAACACGGGCTCCTCAGTGTTCACAAAAGGGCACCTCATGCCCAGTAACCGGAGCATTTGGATCTCCCTTCCGTTTACAATATTGGTATGTCCTTTGGATACTTATTAGAGACTCAAGTAATGAATTGTTCACCCAAAGTTCCTGTCAGAAGTCCAGCTGAGACAAATGGTATCTGGAAGGGCTTTGTTCCTCAAGGTTCTCTAAGTTTATCCCAGTATCAAATCTAATCTCTAGAAAGCGTGGACTCAACTTGCATCCCCTTGGCACCTTCGTCATAGAAGAAAACTTCACATTATGCCTCAGCTTTTATCAAAAGGCCACACAAGAAACAGCCATAAGTAGAACTTCTGTGTCTTCCTTGTGAGGCTACTGGGGGAACATTGTCCAGGGCTATTCATGCTATCTACCGACTGGAGAAATTTGGCGTGGATACCAGAGCCAGAAAATGCTTGTTTCATGATGAACTGGAATGTTTCATTTTGTAAAAGGCAATAAAAACCATGTCCTGTTTCCCTCACTGTCTGCTTCCCCGAGAAACTCAGAGCTGGTTTTGGGCTTATTTGCAGTAGACTTTCTCAGCCCAAGATTTCTATTATAATTTTTTCTTATCTTCCCCCATAAAAATCTGGTCATTTTATGTTTGTTGTTACATTAATGATATTATTACAGTCACAATTTTCGTGGTACTCTGCATATCCGTTTTGGAAGAGGTGACAAAGATTCTCTCCCTGACCCAACTCTACTCAGGCTCCCCTGAACTTTTCAAATAAGCCTGACTTTTCGACTTCTGTGTTCGTTTCTGGATTATCCAGTCTTCGCAAGAATCCTGCTAGGTCCGTTTAGCCAGAACCCCCCTTAATCCTGATGCTTCCTCTTGGTAGTTTTCCATACACTGACCCCCGCCCTGCTCCTTCACTATGAATTCCCACTTGCTTATGCAGTATTCAGAACTGAGCACGGTTCTAGGTTGAGGTCTATTTTCCCCTATTGCAGTATTCTTGAATAAAATCTGTTATTGTTTTAGCTACTATCCAGCTCTGGTTTTTTCCTTAACAGAGGACAGAATTTAACTATACATTTATGTATATAGATTCATTTTCTTTCCTTTGTCCCCTAAAAAATTGGGACACCTTCTTATAGTTATTATTCTGAAACTTTGGCTTCAACACCAAGAGTACAGTCAATGTTTTAGAGCCGGTCCCGAACCTTCTCTTCCAAGGTGTTCCTTCAAACAGCGGGCAGGTCCATTCCATGTAGCAATGTCACTGTGGGTCACAACTCACCAACAGAACAGTTTGTCAAGTGTCATTCCATCATTTCTTGTTTCAGGAAATAGCCCCAGAGCCCCTGTCATTCAAAACGGAAACAAGGGCTCTGTAGCCCAGTTTTAAAAGTTCTTCTTTTTCTTTCATATCCCTCCACAGTATCAGCTGAAATCCCTTTCACATCAAAAGCCTTCATCAAAGGTGTTTTCAGTAAATATGCTTCCTTCCAAGTAAACTTCAGAAGAAAAAACGTCTTTGTTGGCTGAAGGCATATTTTGCTAGATTAAGTGGAAGATAAATTTCAACTTCATGCTGCTTTACTTTCTTTACTATATGTTAATTATAAACATTTCAAAAGAATAATTTATATAATACAGCAAAAAGCATTCTCCAAAAAATGTTTAGGTCTGACACAGTTCACAGATGAATCCAGGTCTTTTTCCCTGACCCTCATATCTCTACTTTAACAGTCTTCTCATTTCACTTATGATGATCAGAATTAAATATGAAACATTTTCTGCCTTCTAGAGAATAAAAGGAAAGTTCTTCACCTAAGAGTTTTAAAATAAAATCTTTTCAGGGAGTTTAGATTTGCAAAATAAAACAAAGGGCTATGTTGCTGGCCCTCACTGGGACACTTTTCTCGATAATGAAGGACAATCTGGTTCATAAAATGTGGGTATGGGTCTTCCCTGGTGGCGCAGTGGTTGAGGGTCTGCCTGCCGATGCAGGGGACACGGGTTCGTGCCCTGGTCCGGGAAGATCCCACATGCCGCGGAGCGGCTGGGCCCCTGAGCCATGGCCGCTGAGCCTGCGCGTCTGGAGCCTGTGCTCCGCAACGGGAGAGGCCACAGCAGTGAGAGGCCCACGTACCGCA
>NW_021703775.1:82024954-82087604 GCF_005190385.1 Monodon monoceros
AAAAAAAAAAAAAAAAAAAAAAAAAAAAAAAAAAAAAAAAAAAGGTGGGTAAAATGTTCATCTGGTTTATTGCAGACGAATCTTATGGGACAGAGATGAATATTTTTGTGCCCACTTAAAAACTATAGGTATTCCTTGGATGAAGAAGATGTGGTACGTGTGTGCAATGGAATGTTACTCAGCCATAAAGAAAAACAAAATGATGCCATTTGCGGCAACATGGATGGACCTCGATATCGTCATACTGGGTGAAGTGGGTCAGACAGAGAGAAGCGAATATCATGTGATGTCACTTATGTGTGGAATCTAAAACAAGTGTACAAATGAACTTATCTACAAAACAGAATTAGAGTTACAGATGTAGAGAACAAGCTTATGGTTGCCAGGGGTAAGGGAGGAGGGGAGGGACAAGTTGGAAGATTGGGATTGACATATACACACTACTATATATAAAATAGAAAACTAATAAGGACCTACTGTGTGGCACAGGGAACTCTACTCAGTACTCTAATGGCCTATATGGGAAAAAAATCTAAAAGAGTGGATAATATGTATGTGTATAACTGATTCACTTTGCTGTACAGAAGAAACTAACACAACATTGTAAATCAACTATACTCCAATCAAAGTTAAAAAAAAAATAGGTATTCCTTAGGAGAAATCTGGCTCTCTTTCCTAGGGCTCTTTCAACATTTACTTGCTTTTTCTTTTAACTGAAAGCCATGATTTACTTTTCCTTGTTTCTGTGTGCATGTTAAATTACTCATTTGAGGGTACTGTTAGTTATCTGATATATATTGTAAATATATGTACATTGCAAATCATATGCATATAAGGTAAGTAAAATACTTTATTTTGTTTATATTTCAAGAAATATAGACCACATAACAGTAGGCTTTGGAGTAAGGTAACTGTCACTAGTGAAAAGTTCAGGCATCTAAAGATGGTAATAACACTGTAGTTACTGTCATGCAAAAATCAGAATTAGCAAATAAATTTCTCCCTGACCAAGTACCCTCAAGACTGTTTTCTTTTAAAATCTCTAAGATACCTAAGTGACTTAAATGTCAAATATCATTCAAAAAAAACTCATAAAGCTTGACTAACTGATAGAGTTGTTTTACCGGCTGCCTGAAGAGTAGTAGTACTGGTTTTACTACTCAGAACTCAAAGGACTATTACTGCAGCCTCAGCAGCTTAGTACCAAAATTTTATTCATGGGTCAATAGGAACAGCAAAAATTTTCACTCCAGGTTTCTTACCCTTGAAAGCTATTTATCAGGGGACTGGAACCTGTGTATATACGGACAAAGGCCAGTGTTGTTTCTGAAGCCAGTATCACTCCTATGACAATCTGGGGAAATTACGGCCACACGATTTCAGAATTAGAAAATAATTTAGACACCATCTATCAATTTCCTCATTTTAAAGATGAGGAAAGTGAGACCCAAGTGTGGCTTATTGGAGATTAGTCAGCTAGGTACTAAGTAATTGAGATGAAGATTCTCTACTCTTGCTACTGAACTATGTTACATACATGTATTTCTGGGTAAAATGTGGCTTTTAGTTAGGGAGTATGAAAGATCTGACGCCACCAAATTATCAAGGCAAAGGATTAAAAATGAATCACAGCTGTTGGGACTTCCCTGGTGCAGTGGTTAAGAATCCGCCTGCCAATGCAGGGGACACGGGTTCGAGCCCTGGTCTGGGAAGATCCCACATGCCGTGGAGCAACTGAGCCGGTGCGCCACTACTACTGAGTCTGTGCTCTAGAGCCCATGCTCCACAACAGGAGAAGCCACCGCAATGAGAAGCCTGCGCACCGCAACAAAGTGTAGCCCCTGCTCACCACAACTAGAGAAAGCCCGCGTGCGGCAACGAAGACCCAACGCAGCCAAAAATAAATAAACTTATTTAAAAAAAAAAATCACAGCTGTTAAAACTGTTCATTCAGGGAGTTCCCTGGCGGTCCAGTGGTAAGGACTTTGCGTTTTCACTGCCGGACCCTTGGTTCAATCCCTGGTCAGGGAACTAAGATCCTGCAGGTGTGGCCAAATAACATAACATAACATAACATAACATAACATAACATAACATAACATAACATAACATAACATAACACCATTAATTCAAATGCTGATGAGGGAACATTGTAAAGGAAGGATCAGCCTGTTAACACCTGAATCCCCTTTAACATCACCCAAAACAAAACAGCCACATATTACGTCTGCCCGTGCAATGCGATTGGAATTACACATTACCACCTACGAAAGATTCTTGCCCCCCAAACAAACCTGAATCTGATTAAGGCTCTAGATCTAACTACCTGTTGAAAGGAAATCCTGAGGATAGAGGAATATGTTAAACACCACCACAGGGAAAAAATTGGCCGAATCCAGACTGGAAAATTCTACTGAATGGATGGTCCTGTTTCTTCAACAACAACAACAGAATGATAATAAGAAAGAAATCAGAAAAGAGAGGAGTATTTTTATCCATTAAAAGAGACCTAAGAGATGCAGACTGTAGAGAACAGACGTGTGGACACAGTGGGGGAAGGAGAGGGTGGGACGAATTAGGAGATGAGGATTGACATATATACACTACCACGTGTAAAACAGATAGCTAGTGGGAATCTGCTGTACAGCACAGGGAGCTCAGCTTGGTGCTCTGTGATGATCTAGATGGGTGGGATGGGAGATGGGATGGGAGGGAGGTCCAAGAGAGAGGGGATATATGTATACATATAGCTGACTCACTTCACTGTACAGCAGAAGCTAATGCAACATCGTAAAGTAATTATACTCCAATAATTAAAAAAAGGAGACCTAAGAGATATTCATCAAATGTAACACATGAACCTTGACTATCTCTTGATTCAAACAAACAAAATGGCGAAAGAGTTTAATAGGACAATCAAGGACATTTGAACACTGGCTGACATTAGATGATATTAAGTTACTATTCTTAATATTTTTAGGTGTACATTTTTTAGAGCTACAAATTGAAGTATTTATGAATTAAATAATATAATGTCTGGGATTTGCTTTAAAGTTATCTATGTGGGGATAGGGGAGTGGGATGCATAAATGAAAGATTTGAGCCATGTTGATAATTATTAAAGCTGAGTGATGGGTATTCCTTATACTATTCTCTCCACTTTTGCATGTTTGAAAATCTCCAGAATAAAAATAAAAATAAAACCAAGATAAACAGAATACGTATAATAGACTTTATACATACATTCTTTTGACGGAAACTTTTTTTTTTATAGGATTTAAAGGATCATTGAGTCTATGATGTTTCTATTCAAAGTTATCTTCCTATAACTTTGCCGAATAGCATCCCAACACTGCTGGACAGGTAGTACCTGTGGCATGTCTGTATTCTGCGTTTCTTATTATAATGATCTGTTAGTGTGTCTGTCTCTCCCACTGTGAGCTCCTGAAGGGCAGAGGCTCTATCTTTCTGTACCTGGTCCATAGCACAATATTTGATGGGCACCAAATAAAGAGATGAATTTGCAGGAAAACTGTTTTTCTCTTTTGCTATTTTGATCAAGATGTTATTCAGTTATGTTGAAACGCAAATCTGTCTTTGCTGTTGCTGCTTGTCATTCTGCCCTTACTGAAAACGGGAAACAATGTTTAAAAGAATCAAAAAAGAATAATCAAATCCCTATCTACAGTTCCCACCTTCTGCCCCCATCCTTTGATTTTCAAAACTTTCTTTATGAATAATTACTTAAAAAAATTATTTCTGTGTATCTGCCTTGGAACGTTTTCAGATTCTCGATCTCACTTAAGCTGAGACTTTTTAAAATTTCAAGATACCTGTACAAATTATTCCAGTGACTTTTGAATATTACTTTTCATCTTTCATAAACAGAACTCTCACTCAATGTGAGATTTATTGATTCTTTAATGATCACATTGTTCAAATAAAAGTCACAGGGCTTCCCTGGTGGTGCAGTGGTTGAGAATCCGCCTGCCGATGCAGGGGACACGGGTTCGTGCCCCGGTCCGGGAAGATCCCACATGCCGCGGGGCGGCTGGGCCCGTGCGCCATGGCGGCTGAGCCTGCGCGTCCGGAGCCTGTGCTCTGCAACGGGAGAGGCCACAACAGTGAGAGGCCCGCATACTGCAAAAAAAAAAAAAAAAAAAAGTCACATAATGCTTTCCTATTCAGCTATCTGAAACTCTCCATTTCTTCCTTTCCATGTTGGAATTCAAAAACTACTAACTTAACTTCGAGAAATTGAAAGGGTAAAAAGAGGATGTGGTTGAGTGTGTTCAAAGATCTTCCCGTCCTATACATGCATGCTGCTCTTTCCATCAAGAGGTGGAGTGTATTTCCCCCTTTCTGAAACTGGGCTGGCCTTATGACTTGCTTTCATCAATCGAGTGCAAGGAAAATGACCCTATGCCAGCTCCGGGCCAAGGCCTTAAAAGGTCTGGCAGCTTCTGCTCTCACCCCCTTGGAGCCCTGGGCTGCAATGTGAGGAAGTCAAGCTCTCCTGATGGAGAGAGAGACCACATGGAGGAGCCTTAGTGCCCAGCCAACAGGCAGCACCAAGGTCCCAGATGTGAGTGGGGCCATCTTGGATCCTCTAGCCTTAATTGAGTCCAGCTGACACAAAGTGGATCAGAGACAAGCCATTCCCAATGAGTTTTGCCTCAACTGAAGATCCACAGAATGACTGTTTTAAGTGATGATTTTTAGGTGTAATTTGTTACATAGCTGTAGAAAACTTAAACAGACAGGGTAAGTGAAATCCTTTCTCTGTGTTCAGCATATTTCTTGTTTGAACCTGAAATGCTAGTGTTCATTCTCTCTGCCTATCAAAATTCTACCCATCTTCAGAAGCTACCCAAAGCTTCAAGTATAAGAGACCGGCTGTTTCCAGGTAGTTTCCTCCCTAGGGCTGGGACAGAGTAGGTGTGCGATGGGTCTGGAACATATTGTTCCATAAATTCTTCCATATGCCAGGAAGTAAGGAAGTGATCAAAAAAAACTATAGGGCATACCCTAAGGACATAGGCACCAGCTTGAAGGCTCCCAATGACCAAATCTGGGAAATTTGCCTCAAAATAATTAAATACAATAATGAATTGTAAAGCATTTAAAAATAGGAAATCAGGAGTTCCTTGGTGGTCCAGTGGTTAGGACGCCACGCTTTCACTGCTGAGGGTGAAGATGTAATCCCTGGTTGGGGAACTAAGATCCCACAAGCTGTGTGGTGCAGCAGGAAAAAAAAAAAAATCATTATTATCAAATTACAATAGACAAGAAAGAAAGGAAAGAAAACGATAAGTCAATCAACAGATAGACGGGTGAGAAGAAGGGGCCCTGTTTTACACCAGAATGCTGAAGCCAAACATTAAGTGAAGTGGGAGTGCTGGAGCTGGAAGATCCCCACTTTGCAACCATCGTTGTAAAGACTGACTCTGGGAATCAATGACTGCTAAGTTTAAGAGAAGTATTACTGAGGGGCAGGATATTTGCAAGATCCTAATACGTCATTTCCTAATAAAACTATTTGTCGGTTGCAGGGGAGAAAAAGAAACAAAATTGTAGAGTGGGGAGATTGGACAACACCTTGACCAAGCGATGAAAATGAACATCACCTCTGAAGGACAGATGGCTATCACGGGCAAAGAATACAACACTACCCCAATGCGATCCTGAAGAAACAGCAGATAGGCACAAAATGAGGAATGTTATATTAAGAGCAGATAAGATAGTGGGAGCTAGAACTATTGTCTTCGAAATTGTCCATGTCACGAAAGACAGGGAAAGGCGGTGGCTATAACCCAGGTTGATCAATGTTCCAGACTGATTGAGGCTAAAGAGACCTGATACCTCAAGGCAATACCTAACCACAGACTGGATCCTATACTGGGAACACGTCCTAAGATTTAAAAATGCTGTTAGATCAACTGACAGAATTGAAATATGGATTGTAGATTGTTAGCTTAGATAAATGCATTATTTAGCAACATAGTTTATAAAGTTGATAACTGTGTTGTGGTTATTTAAGAGAAAATTCCTAATCTTAAAAAATACACACTGAAGTATTCAGAGGTAAAAAAGCCATCATGTATGTAACTTACCTTAAGTGATTTGGAAAAAAATGTGTGAAAAATAAATGAACGAGTGAAGGAATAAATAAATAGCGCAGATGACAAAGCAAATGGGATAAATGTTAACAGTAAGTGGATATGAATCTGGATGAAGGGTATACAAGGGTTTCTTGAACTATTTTTATTTTTGTAATTATTTTAAGGCTAAAATTATTTGTTAATAACAAGTTAGAAGAAAAGTTCTACTGTTCTAAGATATAGTTCACGAAACTATTTTTTGGTCCTCAAACCCAGGGGTCCCCAACCCCTACCTCACAGCAGGAGGTGAGCAGCAGGGAAGCCAGCGAGGAGCCAGCGAGTCTTCATCTGCTGCTCCCCATGGCTCCCCGTCATTCCCCGTTGCTCCCCTTTGCTCCCCATGGCTCCCCGTCGCTCCCCGTCGCTCCCCATCTCTCCCCGTCGCTCCCCATGGCTCCCCGTCGCTTCCCATCGCTGGCATTACTGCCTGAACCATCCCCCTCACCACCTGCAGAAAAACTGCCTTCCACAAAACCGGTCCCTGGTGCCAAAAAGATTGGGGACCACTGCTCACACCTACATTATTTCCCTTCTCTGAACACCTATATCACTTCGCTGTCTTGTTTTTGGTTTTTAATTTATCACATACAGCCTTGTATTGTTATTTAGCTGTTTCCGGTTGTTTTGGGTGTGGAAGGCTGTACCTCATCTTCTTAATTGCATGTTAAGTCCTCAGCACGCTCTTTGTGACTCTCTCATGTCCCCTGTAGAAGGCTGACACAGAGGAGGCTCTGCATAGTCTGGAAAGAGCTCTGAGCGGGAGATTTGGCATGAAGTCCCTCCTCTGCCACTCGATTGCTCTATGAAATTGGGCAAATTAATACATGTCCCTGTGCCTCAGTTTCTCCACTTGTTAAATTGGCGGGCTGTAAGGGCTTTTCCTGTTTTAAAACCAGGTGTTAAATATTTGGTTACATGGGAGCAATTTTATATTCTAGAAATATCTTGTAAAAAAATTACGAATTAGAATATGAGTTTCTCTATATTAAAAAATGTTTATTAGCATAGCAGGCTGCAGCTATTAAAAGTAATTCAACAATTCTGGGGAGTCCAAAAATCTTAGAAGTGGCATGTTGAGCAAATCTGTTGAACCACACTTAGATCCTTCTGTTTCATTCTGGAAACGTGTTTTCTTTACCATGAGCACCCTGATAATTGTGGACTGAGAAAGATGGTGTCCCTCACTCCACACGCTTGCGTTGTCTTTTTCAGCTGTTGTTGATTTTATAGCAATCTATCCACACTCTACCCAGCTTCCCTGTGGCTAATGAAACACATGTGTAAGATACTTGGCTGAGGTGATTAAATATGCCCGACGTCCTTGGCAGTTTGATGTTCACTTAATCATTCTTCCTTTCTGACTTTATTATCGATGCTGATGATTTTGAGCAAAAGGACCAAAGAAGAGTTTTAGTCTTTCTCGCTCCCTCTCAGGGTTAACAATTGCTCAGTTTTCAGATTGAAGCTCATTCGAATACATATTTTGTTACTGAAAGATTAAAGTAATGGACATAAAAGGAGTCCCTCTATTTTATTGATTGAAATAAATGCTTTCTTTTAATTTGATCTTTGCCTATTTCATACCTATCTAATCCACCATAATATTAGAATTTTAAAAGGTGTCAGCTGTTTTTGAAAAAATTTGATCCATTGATATAATAACAAAATATGCTCCAAGTTTTATTTATATCTACAAACAAAATTTCAGTTAATAAAAAGTTATTTGAGCATCGTGCTTTACAATTGTCGAAGCTCCTATAATGTGTATGAGAATTAACTTAAAGGTGGTAGGTGCACTAAGATTAGACATATAGTTAAGGAGGTTTGCAGTTCATGGAAAGACTGTTAGATATATTTCTATTATCTCTTCAATAAACAAAAATCGTTTCAGAGTAAATGAATAAATGTGCAATAGCTAACACTTAAGGACATATTAACTTAATGCACTTCATATGAATTTTTTAATGTTCTCTAAAAACTCAATGAGCTGTTCAGTTAATCAGTGAGCTGGTTTCCTCTTGATCTTGTCATCTGTGGA
The DNA here is from genome assembly GCF_005190385.1 of Monodon monoceros. Lineage (NCBI taxonomy): Eukaryota > Metazoa > Chordata > Mammalia > Artiodactyla > Monodontidae > Monodon > Monodon monoceros. The sequence goes on from NW_021703775.1 coordinate 82,033,154, forward strand.
AGTTTCTAAAATTTCTTTTTTAAAAAAAATTAAATAATTTATTTTTATGGCTGCGTGGGGTCTTAGTTGAGGCATGCAGGATCTTCGCTGAGGCACGCGCGATCTTTCGTTGTGGTACGTGGGCTTCTCTCTAGTTGAGGTGCACGGGATTAGTTTCCCCACGGCATGTGGGACTTTAGCTTCCCGACCAGGGATCGAATCTGCATCCCCTGCACTGGAAGATTCTTTACCACTGGACCACCAGAGCAGTCTCTAAAATTTCTAATACTGGCATCACTGATGCTAATTTTGCTTATCCATTCAGGTTGAATCAGAGTTATTTAATTCTCCAGATGGGAACATGTGTAGTCAATTAGAATTAGTTATGATGTCAGAAGGAATATTCTTTGCACCTTTGAGCCCTAGTTTTCCTCTACCGCATCACTGTGTTTGTGCTTTATATTGGTTAATTTAACTTATATTGGGGATAGTGGAAAATTTTCCAGGATTGAAGTTGTTGTTTTCATTGCTACTTTTTTTAAGGTTGATGAGAATTTTATCTTGTGCTATAAGCTCTTACAGACATCAAAATGGCCACGAGTGAAAATATTGTTCAGAATTTCTATCTTGTTAGCAGCAAACAGTGGTGGCTCGTTTGACTCTGTCACTGTTACTTCTCTAAATAAAAGTACAATTTTTGACTTTGTGAATATGATATCTTGGGGAGTAAATGTCTGATTTGTATATAGAGAATCAAATATATTACACAGGCCATCAAATGAGACCACTGCCCAAGGTCAAAGATGCATCTGCCGCAATACCATTAAGGAGGAGAAGTAATATTGTGTGAAATCTATATCCATGTTATAACCGACTGCCCATATCTTTAGCAGGAGCATTGGTTTTTCTGAAACGAAAGGATTTTCAGTACGTTGGTGAGTTTATAACCCACAATTCTCCTTTTAAATAAAGGGTTTATCTTTTCTAGAAATCCAAGATTTGTTTCAACTTGGAAATGCAGGGGCTTATTATGAGATTGCATACATTTTAACATGAAGGTGAAATTTTTTTCAGTAACTTGTTTACCTGAGAAAATGTTTAGACCCAAATCTGGACAAATATCTTTATTCAGAAGAAGATTATACTTTCATATCTAATAGGTGGAAATTTGGCATTGGAAATACTACTATAAGTTTGTTTAATTAATACACTTAATAATTACCTTTATAAGAAAATCTTGATGACATAAATATAACTTAGGAAAAAGTAAACATGGTCCAAAGCTTAAATCTGAATATTGTTTATGCATAATATGAAATATTTTAAATTATAAAGATGCATGTGTGTTTGTTTTTCTTTTCTAAATAAACTGTAATTCTTAATGAGTATACAAATATGAATTTGGGGTTGGGTATTTGGAAACTATTGATGGGTGAATTCATATTCTTTGATATGGTGTTATGTCTTAGGTAAAGTTGGCTGATTTGACGAGCATGCAATTCAATTAGAACATGGTTCAAATTAATACTTTAATATGTGTAGGTATTACTCTTAGTGATATTTATTTGGTGTTCTTTATTACTCATACTATTTTACTATAAGTTGAGTCAGATTTTCCTTGTAAGTATAGTGAAATCCACTATTTCAGCAAAACCTGCTCAGCAGGCTCTAAGAATTGTCTGCTTTTTACTTTGGAAACATTTAACATTTAGAGTCAATAAAGATACTATTATGAGTCTAGCACTGGCATTGTGAAAATTAGAAACATGAAGTGGACCTCATATTTCTTAATGTTCTCACTTATATTTCATAAGTGTTTGGTCTAGTAATTATGCAAACAATAAAACACAGTCAGCTAGTTGATGGGTATGTCTTTGCACATACATTTGAGTGTGTTCTGAGCACTTGTTTCCTTTGCTGTACAAATTCCCTTTCTTCTAACAGGACATTTTTTTTTCTTGCGGTACGCGGGCCTCTCACTCTTGTGGCCTCTCCCGTTGCGGAGCACAGGTTCCGGACGCGCAGGCTCAGCAGCCATGGCTCATGGGCCCAGCCGCTCCGCGGCATGTGGGATCTTCCCGGACGGGGGCACGAACCCGTGTCCCCTGCATCGGCAGGCAGACTCTCAACCACTGCGTCACCAGGGAAGCCCGGAAATTTTTTAATGTATGAGACATATGTCACTGTTATTTCATTTTGTTACTTTTATTCATTACAAGAATTTTTGATGAGGGAAATGTATATAATTTTTGTCATTGATTTAATGAAAAACATTTGAAGGAAAAATTAATTAGGAAAAAGTCGGAAGATAAAATTGAGGCAGTCTTATATAAGAAAAAACAAAGAGCTGGAAATAAGGAAAAAATTAAATTAGAGGATCAATCCAGGAAGTCCAGTATTTTATAAATAAGAATTCCATGAAGAGAGAACAGACAAAATGAACAGGAGAAAAATATCAAAGAAAGAAGAAAATTTCCCTGAATTGAAGATCATGAGTTTCTAGAATGAAAGGGCCCACAGAAATACCCAACAATGAATAGAAAAGACCCACCTCGAGACACATCACTAAAATTTCAGAACATCAATGATAAAAAGAATATCCAAAGAGCCTCCAGAGGAGGAAGGAGAAAACCCCCCCAAAACCCGTAACAGGTCACACACAAAGAATCTGGAATTAAAGTGGCATTTCTTAGCAGCATCATTGGAACTTACAAGAAGATGGAGCAATGGCTTCACAATTCTAAGTGCAAAATGGTCTCAATCTATTCTAGACCCAGCTTTGGCAGATGTTAAAGATTGGTGAACTCAACACCCACCCTCCCTCTCCCTTTCTGACAGCCTCCTTCTGCTTTAGACTCTAGAAATCTAAAACCATATTTGCCAGGCTCCCTGGCAGCGACAGTTCTGCATGTTACCAACGACCCATCATGCAAACTCACCCATGAGAGACTTGCAGGGCTGAGATGTGAGAAGTGACAGCTACCTGGGGTATCTAGCCTTGAAATAGTAGTATAAACTTTTTTTTTAAAAAGAAAATGTAGAGGACAATACAAACAGAAACAGTTATAAGAGTTGAAAAGGTTGGCTATGGGAAGCAAAACAGGAGTGGGGAGAGGTGGGACAGGGGACTTTCCTTTTTTGTTGACCACAGTGCTATTTGATTTTTTAAAAACTTGTACATGTATTACTTTACAAAGAATAAAAATGAAATACAAAATATAAAAATGAAATTCAAATAATAGAAGCCCGAGGAAAAAAAAAAAGTCTGCATTGTTCTAAGATGTCTTAACTGCTCCTTTTTTCATTTTCTCCCTGGATGGTCTTGTTAATATTTGGCTATAATTGCTTTTTTTTTTCCATAGAAGACCTTAGATATACTATTCCTTGGCAAAGACTTTACGTATGCATATTGCTTCTAGGTCTTGATCTAGATGAGGCTCTTAAAAACTGAACACTGTGGTAAATGAATTCCATTTGATTTCCAAATTCTCTTCCGGGTCGTAGTTCTCTATCATTTGAATGGTGCACTGGCCAACGCTGGCTCTCAAACACAGAATCTCATAGTTGGCAGAAATACAGAGGAATATTGATATCTTTATCTTTATTGCACATACGCAATTAACTAGAATGTAGTCAGCATTTCATTTTGACTTTCAAAAGCGTTCTCCTCCTCAGTGACCAAAGGAGATGTACAATGCATGTCTGAAAGGCCACAAAACAGGCCACTTTGGTCAGTAAAGTGTAAGTTAAGCCACGTATAAGCCGGAATGACTTCCCCATACCTCATTATGTGCAGATTTTTCCATCATTTACCCTCTTCATTACAAGTGTTTCAACAGAAAACATCAATGATCAAAATATCTGTCCCTTGACGCTGGGGTGATTCAGCTGCTTGCCCTGGGTGTAGATCATGTCCCTCAGTGCTAGGCCTCTTTTATATTTGCCCAGTTAATCCACATTGGGGGAAACTGATTAGATACAGTCAACAAGCTCAGAGGTATGTTAATAGGGAAACACTTCTTAAACTTCAGTATATGCGTAAGAATTACATATTGGTAAAATGCAGACTTGAGCACCTTGACCTAGAAATTACGGTTCTTCATCTTCTTCTTTTTTTTGAAAAAAAATTCTGATTCTTTATGTGTTTGGTATGGTACAGGAATCTGGATTTTAAACAAATGTCCTGGGTGATTCTGATTAAGGTGGTCCTGTGGAAGGCACGGAGACACACTGACTTGTTGGGTTGTGTCATACATACTGGGGTTGATTTTATTATTTGTTTATTTCTCAGTGACACCCAAGCAACTCCAAAGGGAACAATTTTAAGTGCTCTATCAGCTAAATATCTAGGGACCAGTAGGTGAATATATTTTATACAAAGAGGAATGGAATAGCTTTATGCAATAAGATCAAGTTCCTGGCTCCTATTCTAGAATAATATAAGATCATTTCATTGGTTACCAGCTGGACGCTAACCAGAAAAAGATAAATATTTGTGGATTCAGAGATGGTATTCAAAGAAATACTGTATGGAAGGATGAAGTCTAATGCCACCTGGAATTTTCAAAATCCTCAATCAGAGTAATCATTTTTAAATGTGTCACAAAGTAATATGCCAAATTATAAATTATACATTCATTTGCTTAGTTCTTACCCGTGAAATTCTTATATAAATTACCATGTCTTTTTTTTTTCCATCCTTTTCCTACTGTGTAGGTTGTAAAGGCTCAGAATAGATACTGACAGTTAAAAAACAAAATAATGTAACTTACCATAATATATTCCAGCATCTAAGAAGATGTAAAAGTTTAAACCTAGCTGTCATTTATTTTTGTAAATATAAAGCTCTGTTAATGCTTTCAGGTGAGATAGGCCAGGACTGTCATAAATCATTTAAGTTAATGTACTCTTTATACTCCAAATCTTAGCCCTTGCTGTCCTCCCACCCCCCACCCTCAATTTGGAGGAAGAAGCTAAACCAGCCTTTGTTGCTAAACTACACTTCTACTTTGTATATAGTACCCATGGTAAATGTGACCATATACTGTAAGACCAGCAATTCCTGTAATAGTAATGGCGAGGGTGATGATCATGATGATGGAGGTGATGGCTAATATTTATTGAGAGCTTACAATGTTACAAGCATTAAGTACTTAATGTGTATTAACTTATTTGAATGGCACAACTCATTATTATTCCCATTTTATAGATGAGAAGATTGAGGCCCAAGGAGGTTAAAAAACTTACCCCAAATCAATTAAGTCATAAGTAGGCTTCAAACTCAGGCAATCTGGTTCCAGGGCCCAACTTCTTTACCTGGTACTTTCTATAATCCTACCTTCCCAATGCCTCAACAAAATTTGGGATAATATTTCAAATGAAGAATCTAAGAAAGGGGCTTCCACTGGAGGTTATTTCCACCCGATCTGCATTCTCATTCTGGAAGTGGCAACACATTATTTATAAATTTAGTAATACAATTGGTTTAAACTAACTTGGGAACATTTGGTACCTCTTTCATTACAGTTTTCTCCTTAATTTTATTTTATTAATTTATTTAAAAAATTTTAATTTTTATTTATTTATTTTTGGATGCATTGGGTCTTCGTTGCTGTGCATGGGCTTTCGCTAGTTGCAGCGTGCGGGGGCTACTCTTCGTAGTGGTGCGCGGGCTTCTCATTGTGGTGGCTCCTCTTGTTGCAGAGCACGGGCTCTAGGCGCGCGGGCTTCAGTAGTTGTGGATCGTGGGCTCTGGAGCGCAGGCTCAGTAGTTGTGGTGCTCGGGCTTAGTTGCTCCGTGGCATGTGGGATCTTCCCAGACCAGGGCTCGAACCCGGGTCCCCTGTGTTGGCAGGCAGATTCTTAACCACTGCACCGCCAGGGAAGCCCTTCCCCTTAATTTTAATGTGTTGTGATTTTCATAAGAACTGTCTTGTAATATACAGTATTTTAAGCCTGGGTCAGAATTTACATACAAAAACCCAAATAAGAGAGAATAACTATTGGCTTTCAAATGGAAAATAAGATATTTGATGAAATTGAAACCATGATCTGTTTATAAGGACCTTCCTTATCTTTAAAAATAATTTACCCTATTATTAATTTCATGGTCATAGTCATGATACTTCTGTGAGGCAGAGTACCTCATATTTAACCAAAAGAGTAACCTGTCCAGGACAGAAAGTCCTTTGGCAAGGGAAGTGGGTTAGATGTGGCAACCACAGACTTTACATGTAGAGACGATTCTCATTCCTAATTCTTCACTGCTTAGGACTCTAGCATTGGTATTGCAATTTGTGGAGCAAAACCCAGCATCTGAAAAATGACAGTAATGTGGGAAGTGTCTACGCAGAAAATATCTACAACAAAATATGTTTTTTGACACATTTACTCATGAAGAGGGAAATTTGCTGAAAGTGATGGGCTTCTGAGGGACAATGCAGAATTCTTTGGTGGGCTGGAGACTCACTGAAGGCATTCTCTTTGTTCCAGAGCCGGCAACAGAAGAGGTGAGCGCCTAGCTCCTCCCCTGGCAGCCAGACTAGACTATTTGGAAGAGCAGTGAGATGTCAATATATTTAATAATTCTAGATAAACTTCTTATAATTATAGATAAATCGAAATAACCTGAACTATTAGGCAGAACCGAGAAAATGAGATCTTCCTACCCACTGTGGTCAGCTAAGTAGACGCAATAGCATGACTAGTGGTGATGGTGATTATGATGAAATCTGCGGTGGGTATTTTGACTTACATTTAATATGTTTCATAATTTGGACACAAATGCCATTATGCAAGCATGGGGAAGCGTGAGAGTTTGTACTTTGTTTTTCTATGCCTAAGGATCAGAGGGTTTCAGATGGTGTACTTAAAATAAATAAGCGCTAAGGGGATTTTTTTTTTTTGAGACTTGGCTTGTTTATACAAAGGTGGAAAAGCTAAATAAATCTATGAGGAAAATGAAATATTTCCCCAAGATGCACAGATACAACACAGAAATCATCACAGATCACTGAGAATAATAGATATTTTCGAGAAGAAATTTGATTAGAGGTGTAATACATTACGGGTAGTTCTGAAACCAGTGGAGCAACTGGAAAGCCATGCAATTCTCAAATTAATAATAATTAGTTTTGTTTGTATCTCTTAGTCAAATATACCTAGACTGAATGACTCAGAGAGACAGAAAAAAATTCTAGAAATTCTTGGGAATCATAATTTTAGAGGAAGAAGGAACCATTGAAATTATTTAGTTTTTAAATCTCCTAATGTATAGACAATGAAACTGAAGATAAATGGTTTGTTTGTTGTTACAGGTCAGCCTTAGAGCCAGAAAACAGCAGAGCCCGGACTTTGATGGCTCCAGGCAGGTCTCCTATCTCTACTGTTTCCTGTGTTTGTTACGCTTGATGTCCTAACTGAAGCACATTATGTCTTAAAGCAGCTGTCCCCAACCTTTTTGGCACCAGGGACCGGTTTCGTGGAAGACAGTTTTTCCACAGACCAGGGGGTGGGGTGGGGTGGGGGGATGGTACAGGCGGTAACACAAACAATGGGGAGCGACAGATGAAGCTTCTCTTGCCTGCCCGCCGCTCACCTCCTACTGTGTGGCCTGGCTCCTAATAGGCTGCGGGCTGGTAGCGGTCCGTGGCCCGGCGGTTGGGGACCCCTGTCTCAAAGGGTGTTTGCACTGAGTCTTCGTTGCTGTGCGCAGGCTTTCTCTAGTTGCGGCGAGCGGGGGCTACTCTTCATTGCGGTGCGCAGGCTTCTTTTGTTGCGGAGCACGGGCTCTAGGTGCGCGGGCTTCAGTAGTTGCGGCACGTGGGCTTCAGTAGTTGGGGCACACGGGCCCTAGAGCACAGGCTCAGTAGTGGCACACGGGCTTAGTGGCACACGGGCTTAGTTGCTCTGCAGCATGTGGGATCTTCCCGGACCAGAGATAGAACCCACGTCCCCTGCATTGGCAGGCGGATCCTTAACCACTGAGCCACCAGGGAAGTCCCAAGGGTGCTTTCTGAATTTCATTTTTTGGTCTCAGGCTAGGGTTAGCTTGTAAGTGCTTAAAGATGTCAGCCAGTTACCTGGGGCTTTTTTTATGTGAATGGTCCAATGCCCCTCATCAAAGTTTTCCCAAGATATTATATGAGGGCATAGAATAGGCAAGATAATTGCCTTGGGGACTAATTTCACGACACATACCATTTTTATGAAACAAAAGCAGCTTGGTAGATTATCCATTTCTTCTGAGTGGTTTATTCAAAATTGAAAATAAGTTGGGAAGGGAAATCTTCATTTTAGCAGTCTTTAATTACCATAGCCAATTCGGGGGGCAGACCTATGTAGGCAGGATAAGAACACCGGTAGACAGTCATTTAATTGTATGCGAACTCTGCTTAGTGCCCTTACCATTTGGTCTAAGTTAGTAACTCTTGTTAAAATGTGGTTGCTGGGACTTCCCTGGTGGTGCAGTGGTTGGGAATCCGCCTGCCAATGCAGGGGGCACGGGTTCGAGCCCTGGTCCGCGAGGATCCCACATGCCGTGGAGCAGTTGAGCCCGTGAGACACAGCTGCTGAGCCTGCGCTCTAGAGCCCGCGACCCACAAGTAGAGAAAGCCCGCACACAGCAACGAAGACCCAACACAGCCAAAAATAAATTTAAAAAAAAATGTGGTTGCGATTTTGGAAGCTTTTTCTTGCTCGTTATTATTTCTAATACTAATATTTCTAATATCTTTAAAAATAATTTACCCTATTATTAATTTCATGGTCATAGTCATGATACTTCTGTGAGGCAGAGTGAAAAGCTATCATTATCCATATTTACCAGTGCGGGGACTTCCCTGGTGGTCCAGTGGTTAAGACTCCATACTCCCAATGCAGGGGGCCTGGGTTCGATCCCTGGTCAGGAAACTAGATCCCTCACGCCACAACTAAGACCCCACATGCTGCAACTAAACATCCTGCATGCCGCAACTAAGACCCAGCACAGCCAAAATAATAACAATGAGAAATTTAAGGCACAGAAAAGTTAAGCAGATTTCTCAAGTTCACAGCTATTTGGTGGAAAAGTCAGGATTAAAAGTTTGGGATTAAAATATACACACTAATATATATACAGTAGATAACCAGCAAGGACCTACTATATAGCACAGGGAACTATACCCAATATCTTGTAATAACCTATAATGGAAGAGAATGTAAAAAAAAAGAGTATATATATTCATATATATACATGTGTAACTGAGTCATTTTGCTGTACACCTGAAATGAACACAACATTGTAAATCAACTATATTTCAATTAAAAACAAAAAAGTCAGGACTAAAGTTCGGGTCTTTTGACTTCCAGCCAAGTTTTTTCTTCTGGATGCTTTCTTTTGATTTTAACATTAAGAAAAGGATCTTACTTGGTACTTGTAACACCTCACTCTCTGTTTTGTGTATACATATGACTGTTTCTTTTTTTGATTATAAGCATCATTTACTCGTTACAGCATGCCCTACCCCACAGTTCTTGAATATAGCAAGCACTCAGTAAATGTTTGTTTTTAAGAATCAAGTACGTGAGAATCATTTTTATAGGATGAATGTTATCTGTGGTAGGACAGTGAGGCATCGTATATAATTAATTCAATTCTTTTCCCCTTCATCACAGTTTAAGAGCTTCAGGTCTAATTAGCAGATACCGGTCAGAAGGCCTGCATCAAATTTATGCTATCATCACTGAGCTATTAGCTTAAAACATGGGCCTCATTTTCTTCATTAAAAACATGAAGATGTAGTACTTTCAATATGAGAAAAATAGTTTCCATTTTCAGAATCACATTACATTTCTTGAATGGTAATTAATATTTCTTCAGTCTTACCATATGCAAAGCACAGTTCTGAGTTCTTCACTTAGGTAAGCTTTTATAACCTCATAACTCAGAGTTGGTGCTATTATTATGCTCATGTTTACCCATGAGGAAACTGAGGCTTAGCAAGGTTAGGTAACTTGCCCAAGATCTGGTAGCAAATAAACGGCAGAGACAGCCGAAAATCTAGGTCTGTGTGACTCCAAAATCGAAGTTATTAATACTACACTATATTTTACCTATACCTTTACAACTTTGACACAGCTAAATTTTCCAGATGGCTAATATCCTCCCCATTGTAGACATTAAATTTCATGTAGTTACCCCAAATAGAGAACTGTGTTCTGTCAAGTCCTACTAAAATAAAAATTCAGTCTAAGGAAACTCCTTTTCATAGACATTCCTTGTTCTAGACCTGAGATTGTATCTTTATGCTACTTTAGGTTGCAGTATGTTCCCAACACCCACTTTTTAAGTTTTTTGCTCAGCCACCTGTATGCTTTCTCTACACTTCTCCAAAGTGGAGGAAAGGGAAGAAAATTTTTTCTGAGATTAATAAAGGGCTCCAGATTTGGGGGATAATATGTTTGAATCAGCAGCCCATTGAGCAGGTTTGGCCTCTAATTGATTACAACTCCCTCTGAATCACTACTCCAAGGAGAATGAAGGTGCTTTTTTTTTGTGTGTGTGCGGTACGCGGGCTTCTCACTGTTGTGGCCTCTCCCGTTGCGGAGCACAGGCTCCGGACGCGCAGGCTCAGCGGCCATGGCTCACGGGCCCAGCCGCTTCGCGGCATGTGGGATCTTCCCGGACCGGGGCAAGAACCCGTGTTCCCTGCATTGGCAGGCGGACTCTCAACCACTGCGCCAGCAGGGAAGCCCAAGGTCATGGCTTTTTGATTCTTCCTTCTATTCCTCATTCAGTTTGGTTGTTAGGATTAAGTTAACCAAGCAAAGAAAGTTGGGCAGGAAGGAATTGAACCAATTAGTTCAACCACCTCCTTTTCACTTAGATAACTAAGTTCCAGGAGAGTGATTTACTGAAGCTCGTGTATATAAATCTGTGCTGTCTCATCATCCAAGGCTCTACAGTAGTTATCAAGTAAATGGCACACCTGACAGCTGATGAAAATTTCTGGACTGGGTTTAAGTGTGAGGAAGAAGAGGGCCTAGCAATTAAGAAAAACTCTGAAGGCACATATCTTGGATCCCAGTCCTGTCTCTATTTATTAGCTATGCTCTCTTGGGCAAGTTACTTCTCTGTGACTCAGTTTCTTTGGTTGAGGGTGGTAACAGTACCACCCTCATGTGGTTGGTGCGGGGATTAAATGATTTATTACACTTCTAACGCAGCAATTAAAGCATGCGGCTGAACTCTCATTAACCATTAGTTATTTCTACCAAAAATTTCACACGCTTAACTCCTTGGATTTTGAGCTCTCCTGATGCTCTTCTCCAGCGTTCCTCCTCGTCTGAAATCTTCTCCACAAAGTCGACGCTTGCATTTTCAAGGAACTCAAATGGCTTATTTTCACGGAGTTTCGACAAATAGATGTGACATACACATAACACACACACCACCTCACACCGAAGGTACGTGGAAACAGCACAATGGAAGAGTCTGGGGGAGCTGGCGACTCAGGGGTGACGAGTTGCTAAGAAAGAGCCTTCGTTCTGAGGAAGACGGCAGAGGCCGGGTAGTTAAGGACACACACACACACACACACACACACACGCCGCAGGCACAGGTGAGAACTGCCTCCCTCCCTGGGGCGGGCGCCATCGCGGCGTCGAACTGGACCGGTCGCAGCCCGCCAGGCCCAGGTGGGCTTGAGGGTGACCGAAAGGCACACGCAACCGGAACTGAACTCAAGTTTGCGCTTTTCCACAGCAACCCTAAAGACAAAGGGACTTCTTATCTAGGTCACTTTTTTGGTTTGTTGCCCTCTTCCTCCCGGCCCCCAGCTTTGTTCCCAATTTCCCCCAGCGTTGGCTCGACGGCGCCCCGCACGTCGCCCGTTCGTCTGGCAGCCAACCCGTTCCCCTTTGTCGTCCACCGCTCCTCCTAGAGAGGGGTGGGCTGGCCGCCGACCTCGGGCAGGGAGGAGGAATAAGGGGATGAGGAGGCGCAGATTCCCCCCCCCCCGCCGGCACCGAAGAACGATCCCCGCGAGCTGCCCGCCCACTGTGGCCAGACAGCCCCTAGTCCCCCGGGCCGGGGCCTGGGATGGAGGCGGGGCGCTGCCTGCGCCTTCTGATTGGCTGCGGGCGTCGGGGCGCCGCTCCGCGATTGGGCCGCGGGGCTGTCTGGCGCGAGGGCGCGCGAGGTGGGGAGGGGGCGGTTGGAAGCTGCTGGAAGTCAGGGGGCGGGGCGGGCGCGGGCGGTCGGGGGCGCGGGCGGGGACGCGGGACGCGGGGACGCGGGGGCGCGGTGGGGGCGTGGGGGCGCGGAAGGAGGGCCGAGCGGGTCACCGCCCCCGGCCCCTCCCCGGCCCCGCCCCGCGCGCTCCGACCGCGGGCGGCCAGGGGGCAGGCGCGCCGGTCGCTTCCCCGTCCTCGGCGTCGCCCGGCTCAGTCGCGGGCGAGCGGCGCGGGCGGCCGGAGCGCCAGGCAGGCCATGGCCACCACCAGCACCACGGGCTCCACCCTGCTGCAGCCCCTCAGCAACGCCGTGCAGCTGCCCATCGACCAGGTACCCGAGGCGGCCCCGCTGGCACCGCGCCCTCGCCGCCCCCTCCGCGGCCGTGTGCCATCCGCGCGGAAGCCGGGACCCGGGACCCGGGGCGTGGGCTGGGGCGGGGGCGAAGGGAGGAGGCGACCCGCTTGTTATTGTCCGCTCGCTGCCTGGCGCCCGCTGTCCCCCCGCCCCCAGCTGCCCACCCAGCCCCCACCCCGCCCGGGCAGCCCGCGGGGGCTCCGGGCACCGACGTGCGCGCGTGCATGCTTGGCCCTGCTCCCTGCCACAGCAGCGCCCGGCCCGGGGCGTGCGTGCACCGCGTAGTCGGCGATCGGGGAGTCCCGAAGCCGCTTCCAGTGCGTGTGGGCAAGGGTGTAGACAGTGCGTGGAAAGGCTGTGCTTTGGGGGAGCTGGGGTGTCTGTGCCCTGCGCGCGTGGCACCCGATACTCCACGGGGAAAGGATGGACGTGCCTAGGTGGACACTGCGCTGGACACGACGTGTGTGGCGTGGAGGAGGCCAGCTCCGGGGTCGGCGACCGGCTCTTTGGGACAGTTTGCGTGGAAGTGCGGCGTATTCAAGAGAGAGAGGCAACAGTTTGGGGCAAGGCAGGCAGGGGTTAGGAAGAAAAGGCAAACTGAGTTAATGATCCCAGGGTGTCTAGCGGAGAAAGTGGCAACCTTGTAGATGGAAACACCTCTTCCCCCGCCGCCCCCCCCAAAAAAAAAGCATTTGACACAGTGTAGGGAAGAGTGACATCTAATTCCTCACTTTGAGTTTGCATGAAGGGCCTAAGGGTTACTGAGATATAAACAGGATTGTGTGGGAAAAGCAGCGCCATTTTTATTCAGAAAAGAAAGTTTGGGAGTATTTGTCAGAGTGACATTTAGGGTAGTTGGTGGGGCAGAGATAATTGCTTTAGCCCCAGGCTAGAGGTAGTTCACTGAAAATTTTGCTTAAAATTATTTCAAGTGGACTTGATCTAGAAGTGTTTGCACTTTCCAAGGGATCCGGGTTCACTGTCCGCCCGAATGTGTTGCTGTCATTGATGGCATCAGGGATTTCATTTATAATACTGGATTCCTCTGTGTCCAGACTCCGTTTCATAGCAGCAAGACGGGAAACGACCCCTGTGTCTAACGTTATGACACTAAGTGCTTTGTGCTTCAGTGTTTTAAAAAGTTAAATAGAAGTATGTTCAATGAGTATAAAAAAATTCTACCTCTGTTCAGATCTGAATTCCTTACTTATAGTTCAGTAATAGCTGTTGGTTCTTAGTAAATACCTATCCCGCATACATCTTGAACTACAGTTATAATGTGAATCTTGCTAATAGATTCAAGTGCCACTAGTGAAATTAATCGCATACTATAAGAAAGTAGTCTTCTCTGTTTATTAGTAAACTGATCAGAACTTACGGTTTTTCGTCTTCTCAGCCCTGTGGAGAATTCTCACTTTTCTGAAGTGAAGCACAGTGTATGGCCTTTTAGTGTATTACAACTCTCCTTGACTTAAGTAGGTTGCTGCCAAGGTATCAGCAAATGCAGGGTAGGTATCTGTTTAAAAATTGTTTTGCCAATGAGAGCAAGAGAGATAGGCCTATAGCTTTTCACTTATCTTAGGGAACACGATTATGCTCTCTTTCTCCCTCTTCCTCTCTGTTTCATTTTCTCTCTCCCTATCACGATGAAATATTTTCTCTACTGCGCTCATGGCTTCTAATTTATATAATGCCTGTGACTTTAAAAGTGATTTAATATAATAAACTCATTTAAAAATCTCAGCAATCCGGAGCAGGTTCTTTTTAGTGCTGACATAAGCAGGAGAATCAAGGGAAGGGGACAGGACTTAAAATTTTGACTTTCCTCCTTTATTATCTACAGGTTTTGATTTGGTACCTTGGACACCTTTGTTCTCTTGAGACCATTCTGAATTTGCATAGCCACTTGTATTTTGGGTTGTTTTCTCTTAGCAAGTCTTAAGAATATTGGATTAATACCACACAAGCCTTAACTTTTTATGGTAATAATAAACTGTTTCTCTGAAGCACTGAAGAATTGACTTTTTTGCTGATAAAGCACTTGGAATAACTGAAAAATCATTTAGTAAAATTGGATGAAAAAGTAGTCACTGAGCCAGTATTTTGAAGTTGAGCAAAATAGAAATTAATTTTGGTTACATGTAAATAACTGGGTCCCAGTTGAGAGAAAGCCTAAGAATTTGTTGTAATCAAATAGTGTGATTCAACAGGAAAAAGACAAATCAGGAGATGAAAAGTGTGAAAATATAACTTTTTAGTGTGTTAATTTGGTATACACTAATTAACAGTGTTTTGAAAATTTAGGAAATTATAAAAGCAGTTATTTGATGTCAGAGGAAGAAAAGGACCTTAGAGCCAGAAAATAGTTAAACTTTTTTACTAGAGTGAGTGTGGAAGTTACGAAATGATAGAAAGTACTGGTATGTATGGAATAGAAGAATGCAGGTTGCAGGGTCAGGTAGGAGAGAAAGGAGGAAATATGTTGCAGTAAAGACCAGGCAAGGAACAGGGACAAAAGATCTTGCCTGCCTTAGGCTCCTGGATTCTTTCATCTTTTCTGAGAATTACAGAGTGACCTTGAGGTAACCGTAGTATTTGTTCAGTAGGTCTTACATTTAAATAAAAATATAAAATCTGGTATTGAGTGAGGTTCGATGATGCTTTAAGATGGGAAATATTTAGCATCTGATGTTTCCCCTTTCTAGGCCTTGCATTCCAGGCGACTTTATTTCTAGGATGGTTAGTTATCATTAAAGGAATATCTGTGGGGATTTGGACTGAGGGAGAGACAAGGGCCAAACGTGCTATCGAGAAGACATCAGATGTCATTGAACAGAACCGTATTCTTTATTAGTTGGCTATGTGGTGAATTTTTTAAAAACCCCAACATGAATACCAAACAAGGGAGAATAATTGTGTCCAGATCAACCTATTTTTTAAAGAGGTTTTTTGTTTTTGTTTTTTAACCTGAACATATATGTTCTATTGCATTTGACTTACCTCCCTTCTGAGTTATCAGACTGAGGGGCTCTCTAGCCCTCTCCTTCCTCCCTCTCTTTACCCTTCCTTTCCTTTCCTGTCAAACCATTTTTCTTTCCTTATTTCCCTTGACGCTGTAATTACTATGAAATTGGAGTAAGATTCCCTGGTGACGCGATGTCCAGGATGGCATACTTGGCCGACAGCCAGTGAGGGATGAGACTGACCTCATCGAACAGTCCTGTTTGGGGACAGGGTCCTTGTTTTAGAGATAACGTGCTGAACTTTTTGGGGTGGGGAGAGGGGGCAAGAGGGAGACTTGAGATACTTGGAAAGGTTTGGAGGGGGGAGGAAGAAGGACCAGCTGTTGTAACCAATCCTGCCAAGTCAGGTAATAATTATCACGGGTCACATCTTACAGTTTTCAAATCTCTTTCACATGCGTTATATTATTTTCCTGCGTCCTCACAACACCTTATGAAGTCAGATAAAATTCAAGTCCTGAAGTGTTTTAGCTTCAGGTACGTATGTACATATGGTATTAAGCATTTGAGTAAAAGATCCATTTTAATTTCTATTCTGAACACGTGGCAAATCATTTTGACAGATCCGTGTTTTAGCTGCAGGTTGCCAGTGTATTTTTGGAGGACAGGGTGGAGAGGAAGAGCTTTCCCATCACTGAAGTGCTGGTGGTGATGGCTGGAGTGGGGAAAGCCATGTGCGTACAGAGGGAGAATCCTCGTTTCCTGCTTTTTGGTCATTTCGTTGATTGATGGGTTGCTGTATATTCTCCCCCGCCCCATGCCATGTAGACAACCAATGAAGTGAAATCATATATTAGGGAAAAGAATAGTTTAGAACATTAACTGCTTTAATCCTCTTACAATTCTGTGTTGTGATGAACCCCGTTGTATAGATGAAGAAATAAATGACGTTCTCAGTTTTGAGCCTGTTGAAGATAGTGACTTTTAGGAGCAGAAGGTGAATGGCAACCAAACAAGAAAATCAAAGGTGTGTTTTGTTTTAAAGTTGCCATTTGAATGCTTTAGGTTTTGGACACAAATATCTAACTCATTTGTCGCACCTGTCTACTTTTACAGCCGTAATGAGCCTCGGCCTTCATACTGAGAGCCCTGCCATACTGAGGCAATCTGCTGTGGAAGATTCCTTTTCATCAGGAAGGCATATGGGCCTGAGAATCTTGAATCTGTATTTTGGGCCCTGTCAGTTAACTAATTTTAGAAATGTCACTTTACATAAATGAGTTTCCCCCTGTGTAAAATGTGTGTTGCACTTAGTTTTAAAATTCCATGATTCTGTGTTTGTTTCATCAAGCTGCCTCAAATTCTTTTTGGACCGAGTTGGAGGGAATATAAATATGAACTCAGGGGAGGAAAAGGGGCTAATAAATTTCGAAGTTGAAACTGCCTCTGTGGGTAATCTGAGGCAGTGAGGCAAAGGACCGCGTGCCCTAAACTGTAGTCCATGTCGGTTTCCCTGTGTCTATTTCCCTTAATCCGTAGGAAGTAGTCATGCTGTGGTGATGACTGGCTTGGAACCAGATTCTGCCAGCCTTGTGCTCATTGGCAAATTACTGTATATTTCTTTAAGGCCCAGTTTCCTCACCTATAAAATAAAGATAATAAATAGTAGCTATTTGTAGATTATTGTGGAGATTAAAATACATAATCTGTGTAAAGTACCTGGCTCCTAGTACACATCTGTTGCACGTTCCTTTCTTCTTTACAAATTATGAAATATTTGGAACTTGTCTTCTATTTTTCTTTTGGGAAGTTAACATCTGTTCACATATATTCCATTTTAAATCTCTAGGACTTCCTTTTTAGGAAGGGAGATATCAGGCTCAGGTTCAGTCCTACTCCCCACACAGTGATTAAAGTAGGATTAAAATCTCGTTTTGAATTTGGAGTCAAAAGTGGTTTTTCTGCTTCCTCACTGTTCAAGAGTTCTTTGTCCCCTGCTTTAAAAGTGCTTCCTGTGTTATTACTGCCTCGATAGGTACAAATAACCCTAGTCTCTGTTTACTGTGGCCCATCAGGGCTGACTTTCCAGGGAAATAATCAAGACAGCTCACACACAGCTTTTGCCTGCAGTTGATTTAACAGGTGGGAGTCTAGGATGATAGAAGTTGGCAAGACTTCTTTAAAATAAAACAACCTGTAAACAGGGCCCCCAGCAGAGCAATCATTTAATGATTTTACAAATGACGTGGGTCCTGCTTTGGTAAACGTGTAGGGTTTGGAAAAGGGGAGGGATAGCTGATGTGTGGAAAGATAGAATTCGGATTCAGGAGATCTGAATAGGCAGCAATGATGTGCCCCCCTCCTTTGCCTATCAGAAGCCTCACTGTTCTTCCAAGCCCGCATCCAGTGCACCTTGCAGATGAATCTTTTCCTGAATCCCATCCGATGTGACTGCTGTTGTATTTGAACCACAGTAACATTTTGGATTTGGCACTGTGCTGGCATTTACACTCTGCTTAATGTTGTATGTATCTGGCAGGGTTCTGGTAGGAGACAGATTGAACTAGGTAACCAAGGAGACTTTAAGAACCATTTACTAAGATATGGGCAGGTTTAGGGAAATCGGCAAGGAATAGGGTGGTCTCCCAGGACCAGCTCCTCTAGGCCTGGAGGGGCCAGAGGAAGGAAGGGCAGAGCCCTAAGGGGGTCAGAACCCCACGAGGGGAGCTGTAGGGGCTCCTGTCAGGAGCAGCTGTGGCCCCCAACGAGGGACCCATCCAGCCTGCGGTGGCCTTGAGGGAGGGGGTGAGGGGAGATGAATACCCCACTCCCTCCCATCCTCTCTTTCCTGTTGGTGCCTCCTTCAGAGGGCAAGTTGATACTTTGGGGGCGCAGAGGAAAGTGGAGAGTGGGTCTGGAGGCCGTGGAAATCCTGTGCAGGACGTTGTGATTACTGACATGTCCTTTACAGTGTTACTCATCTCTCTACGTGATGAACACAAATAAAACACCTTTTGTCAGGCCCTTAAGGCACATCCTTATTCTGTCTCTTTCTTCTCAGTCACACGTTTTGAAAGAACAGTTGCATCTTGCTAATCTCTGCTCACTCTTACACCATTATAATCAGGCTTCTGCCTGCAACACCGATAGCCACATCCAGCGCAAACTGTGTAACACTGATTAGTTACTTCTCGCTTAAACCTCTTCCCAGCTTCCCTGCTGCCCTTTGCAGTGCTTTTTCAAGTGTGGCTGTGAGACCACTTGTATCAAAAATCATGTGGGATTGTTGTTATATATTCCCAGGCTCTACCCAGAGCTACCCAGTGAGGGCCAGGGAACCTACATTTTTAAGCAGGCTCATTCTTACCCACCTTCTCCTACCATCAGAGGTAGAGAGCTACCTGGCCACATTTTTTTTAAGGTTCTCCATATTACTAAAAGGTTATCAAAGTGTGATGCATTTTTTAAATGTTTGCGTTTAACCGATTGACTTGTAATCTCCAAAAGGTCATGCAGTGTAATTGTGCTGTTGACAATATAGTCACAGTATACGGGAAGAATAAAATTCGTAAGTGCACACTAGGCGGTGCGGCCCCCAGTTTTCAGCTGAATGATGTCCATGCCCCTTTCCAGTCCTGTCATTGGATCTCCAGTGACTGCCTGTGTAACCTCATGTGTAGAAAATGTCAGAAGTCTAACTTTGGGGTCCTTCTGGGCTGAGAGGCCTGCCCTGTGAGAGGCCCTGCCCCACGCATTCTCAGGCCTGCTTTATCTCTGGGAACCCCTGGCCCACAGGAGAGGCCTAGAACCTCCCGAATATGGCTGCCAGCTCCTTTTCTGTTACTCGGGCCCTGCCCCTACTTTGGCCACCCCTCACACACCCACACTCTCTCCCCAGAGGAGCGGGAAATTGCCAGAAGCCCCCATGCACGTGGCAGTGGCTGGGCTGGAAGTGCAATCCTGGTCTGCTGCCCGAAGGACCTGCAGAACCAGTTAAGTTCCCCCGATACGTTTCCATATCTTTTAACTCCATGCCTTTGATCAAACTATTTCCTCTGCCTGGAACCCCCTCCACACTCCTTTGGGTCGGCAAACCCATATTTTGCAATACTCTGCTAAAGCTTATGCCTCCTGGATGAAGCTTTTAAAGATCTGCCCCGTCCTTTCCAGTGGCGCGTCACTCCCCATGGGGCCACTTGTGCGTGTCTAATGCAGGCACAAGCGGTAGGTAAGTACATGCTGCTGTCTGAGGCTGTGGGCATCCCCGGCGGAGCCCCTTCGAGGAGCTGTTCCTCGAACCTCTGCCGCGGTTCTGCAGTGAGGCTGGCGCTGCAGAAGCAGCTCGAAGAGAAGATAGGCAGGTAGCCGTCCTGCTCAACCTCTGTCCTTCGCTCTGGGCTCCCCCAGCCTCTCCTGTGTCTTCCAAGCAAAAGCCCAGCATCGCCTCGGTCTGGCTTTTTCAGGAGGTGGGTAAGGGGCACACGTTGGGGGTCTTTGCCCCTTTCCACAGTTGCCTGTCAAGGGTGTGTATCCTCCTCGCTCTTGGAAGTGGTGGTCCGAGAACCCCTGCTGATTGGTGGTGATTTGGCCGCCTTTGCCCTTGTCAGTCGGGGCCTCGGGGGAGTTGCCTCGGCTTTCCCTGCTCTGATGGCACCTGCAGCACTTCATTTCTTTTGCTTACTTCGCGCGCCTCCCTGCCAGGGTGTAGACTCCTCAGGCACGGGGCCTCTTACTCAGGTTTGCCTCTCTCGCGCTCAGCACCGCCGGGCACGGAGGGCGTCCGGAGTGAGCGGCTCGCGTGGTGGGAGCACAGACCAGCTAAAGTTCCGCTCATCACTGATTAGCGGGGTGGTCCAGGCGCTGACTACGCTTTCCTAAGCGGCAGGTTCCTGGTCTGTATCCCGGGGTGGGTGAGGGCCCCTCCCGCAGGGCTGAGGTTGGCATCAGGGGTCCTGCCGGCAGAGGGCCGAGCACACAGAGCTCAGTCTGTGCTGGGTGTCGCAGCTGCCGAGCTGCTTTTCCAGGGCTTGTGGAGGACACGGTGTGTACATCCCTCGGGTGCATCAGGGTGTGCAGTGCCCGTTTGCCGTGATGCATTTTGCAGGCATTGGAGTGGCCGGCGTGTGGGGACAGTGTGCTGGCCGTGCGGGATTCAGAGGAGAAGGTGGCTGCAGCTGAATGCGGTGGTTCTCACACTTTTCAAGGCAGCAGCTACCAGAGGAGTTGGCCGGGCGGCCAGGCGGAGGCTCCCGGCTGGGGTGGTACCCGTGCCCAGCTTCTGAGCAGGCCTGCGCCAGGGGCTCTCAGGGATCCTTTTCCCGGGGACACTTCACTTTTCCAGCGTCTTTCGTTGACACCCACACCCTCCCCGGCTGGAAGGCTGGTCGTGGGGTCAGGACAGCAGTGGCGTCCCCTCCCTGGATGGGGTGCTGCCTTGTCTCTGCAGCTCCTTCGGCTCCCCAGCTGGCCGAGCTCCTCAGATCGGGGTCAGGTCACCGTGACTCGGTCCCTCCGTGTGGGCACTGCTGTGCTTCCTCCTAGCTGCACCGCCGCGGGAGTTACGGGGTGCCTCTGATGTGAGTGTTTACGTAAAGGGCCGCACAGCACATCTCCGTGGGTTAGGAGAAGCTGTGTAAACCTTTCTGGCTGACTTTTATTTTCCTCAGGAGGGTTACTTAAAAGGAGATGTGCAAAGCATTGAAGAATTTTGGAGGAATGAGACTGAGGATTCAAAGGAAAATGAAGATAACTGTGAGAGGTACCAGTTATCCCCAGCTAGACGATTACACTGTCATTACACTGTTGGGCGATAAGGGGTGACTGGAAAGAGAAGCTCTATCAGCATTGTTATCAAGCTATTCAGAAAAAAAGCCTTCAGAGTGCAGAACTGTCTTTCTCCAGAAAGAACAAAGGGCTGTCCTTACAGCCCTGTGGGCGGGGCCCTGCAAGAGGGCTCCTTGCCGATCCACCCCCTTGTCCCCCAGCCGGCCATTACGGGGAAGCCTGGCTTTTGGCTGGCAGCAGGTGTCATCAGGGGATCCTCCCCGGGCGGCCTGTGTCCTTGTGGAGTGAGGAAGCCCGGGGCAGCCCAGTTGCCAACTAGAGGGTCCTCCCTCTTCCGTGAACGTCTGGGCCTCTGACCAGCTCGCCTTGCTCCTGTCTTGGCATCGGACGGAGATGCCACATACTTTCTGTCTTAAGCCATAATCCCATAGAAACTTTTTTAGTTTTTAGAGGTTTTCTGTGCCAAACTAGATATCTGTGGAAGGTCAGAGTTGTAGACAATATATACTTTTAGACATATTTAAGTTACTCAGTTACATGTTATTTTAAAATAAATAGCTCCCAGCTTATACAGACAAAAAATTCTGAATCCTTTCAGTTTCTTTTTGAAGGTAGATTATAGGTAAAACTAAGCATATGAAAGACATTCAGGTGATACTTACCTTGTTAAAACTGGAGAGAGAGGCTCTGCCTTTTGCAAAACACTAGTTTCAAAACCGCTCGTCCTTTGGGTGCACAATGAATAGTGATTGAGTTGAATGTATCTAATTTAACAACATCAAATTTCAAAGATAAATGTAAAGACTTGCGGTGAAGTTCTCGAAGTTAACTGTATAGAAGGAGACTTGCCTGAGACCAGGATTAAATTTTATGAATAAATCATGGGAGTTTCTGTTTACTGTAAGATGTTGTTACCTGATGAGGTCATGGGTTAGGTGAAGTAGTTAATGCCAACATAAATTCCAAATTCACATGGCTGGAGGTTGCCGGGCAGGGAACATGAATGGATATGAATGTAGATGTGGCCATTTTTTGAGATACGGACAGCATGACCACGTGAAAATCCCATGCCCAGGCTAAAAGCAAAGCCCCCCTCACATTTGCTGGTGGTTACCAAAGCTGATTTTTCAAGGGAAGCTGGAATTCTGGAGTTTTTGGTGAAAATTTGTGATTTTTAAAATTTTGGCTGAAGTTTTCTTAAGTCTTCTGTTTTTTGAGCCCAAACAACATAGCTAGGCCAGATTTAGCTTATTGGCCATCAGGAAGTAGGTAGCAGTTTCTATTATAGTTGGTGGTGGTCATTCCAATCTGAAGAACACTGTGCTCTTCTGAGATGTCGGAGGAGCCTTGACAGACCCGATTATAACCATAGCAGGACAGTCAGGGCTGCAGAAGGCTTGGGAGCCATGTCATGGGATTGTTGAAGATGTAATTCTTGTATTTCGTCACTTAGTAATTTCGTCCTTAAACTGGCCAGCAGGATTTCAGGTTAAATTTTGTCTGACTAGTTCTAGTCGTTTGGAGAGGGTCACACCTTAGAAATAATCTTGAAAGTTAATATCCCATTAAAGTGGGAAGGTTGGACTTTCACACCGCTATAATTTTGTTCTTTTTGCAGATCCAGTATTTCAGTTATTAACTGGCCTAAGTGGTCAAGGCTATCTTATGGGTGTGATGTTAAAAAAGAAATGTCTAGCTAATAGAGAATAAAGTCTCTTGGAAAGGTCTTGATTGCCCAATAAGCCCCTACCAATGTTTCAGGTTTTTAAAGTGTACATTGAGTTCTGGCCAGCATATTTTATCTTGTGATAACTATTCAGGCTTTGGAGTTTAAGTTTAATCTACAGTGCATTTCACTGCAGGTGTTAGGGTGCCTTTTCTAATACTGGGACTGGCACAGCTGTTCATGTGAGCTGCTTACCAAGGATAGAAGTGACGAAGATTTTTGGTGTCTGCGTAGAGCCCAGAGGACAAGGTAGAAGTACCCTTTGGCTGGTATTTAGTATCTTTGGGGATGGCTAAGTGTCCTCAGTCTAAGATTGTCATCCTTCTATGCGGTCCCTGTAGCTTTCCTGTAGTATGAGACTAGTTACATCTTCTCCTTTTGTTCTTGGAAAATATTTTAAAAGCCACATAGTAAAGGAAAATCTTGGTATATTTGGCACCACAGCATTGAGCTTCAGCCTTCCGTTAGATTTGAATGGAAATTCTGATAAACTAGTCAAAATCAAAGAACAGAATTTTTGGGTATTGTCAGTATCGTTGGGTATTTGTTACACTTTTCCATATGGATTGGAAGGATTCATTTCTAAAGAGTTAGAGTTCTTTTTTAAAGTATAGGGAATATAAATTAACGGGGAAATAAGTATGCTGTTCCAAGTAGGTTTTTGGCACAGGCTCAGTTTTAGCACATAGGACTATGAAATGATTGATGC
The DNA here is from genome assembly GCF_005190385.1 of Monodon monoceros. Classification (NCBI taxonomy): domain Eukaryota; kingdom Metazoa; phylum Chordata; class Mammalia; order Artiodactyla; family Monodontidae; genus Monodon; species Monodon monoceros. Next base: position 82,056,883 of record NW_021703775.1, read on the forward strand.
AGTAGCTTTGCTAGGAATGTGGCATTTGGTAGGAAACGTGTGAGTCGATTTAGAAAAAAATCCTGCTCGGAATATTAAAGACAAAAGGATGTTGGGACCATTTCAGCAAAGACAAAATAGATTAGAATAGTGCCAGAAGGCTGGTCGTGGATTGTTTTCCTTCTTATATTGATTTTATTGAAAGCAGGAACCTTTGGAAAATACTGGAAATATTAAATTGCTTTTGTCCATTTTGTCCCTAACTCCAGATTTGGTAAACGCACCTTTCAGCTGTTGTAAAATGAAGGCGAATGTCAGTACAGACCAGCTCCCTGGCTGGGCTAGTACTGTGGGTAGCAAGGAGATTAGCTATCTTTATGTTGGACAGTAAATAGTGAGCAGCAGGGCAAGGTTCAGCCAGGGAAAAGCAAGTGTGTATTAGTATAAGTTATATATCGGGGAAGATGGACTGGATCAAAATTAAGAGCCTTCTCTCGCGCTGGGACCCAAGGAAACGAGGTAGTAGCAGTGCTGAAGACAGACCTTTGACAAATGGACATCATTCTGAGAATCGTAGAGTAGGAAAGGTTTAGTCTATAGTGAGTGTTGTTACTTTTATAACATTTTTATAAAAGGAAGTTGCTGGCTTATTGGTATAATTTTAGAGATTACGAATTACCATTTTGGCAGTAAAGATGGAAAAGGGTAAGTAGGTATTGTTGTTCATCGAGCACCTGGTATAGGCCAGGGGTTTTCTAGGCCCTGGAGGGATGCAAAGATGAGTGAGAGCTGGTCTGGCTCCTGAGCTTCTAGTCTTAGAGGGAAGAGAAAGACTGATACATCTGCACAGCATGTAAAGGTGTGTCAGGTGGACTTAGCTTGGATAAAGCTGCTGCAGGGAGTCCCAACAATAAGTCAGGGCCTTTTTTTTTTTTTTTGCGGTATGCGGGCCTCTCACTGTTGTGGCCTCTCCCATTGCGGAGCACAGGCTCCGGACGCGCAGGCTCAGCGGCCATGGCTCACGGGCCCAACCGCTCCACGGCATGTGGGATCTTCCCGGACCGGGGCACGAACCCGTGTCCCCTGCATCGGCAGGCAGACTCTCAACCACTGCGCCACCAGGGAAGCCCAGTCAGGGCCTTTAAAGGTAATAGACTACTTGTTTTCTCACATAAGTTTTGATATAATTGGTCCAGATTGGTGGATAGTTCCACTTCACCTGGTTCTACAGAGACCAGTGTTCCTTCCAACACATTGTTCTGCTACCTGGGGCCTTATCGCCTGATTGCAGTTGAGGCTGGTTTGTTGAGGGCAGTGGTCCTTAAACGTGAGTTTGCATGAGAATCCTCTGTAACACTGGTTAAAACACAGGCTGCTGGGCCCTATGACCAGAGTTTCTGGTTCAGTTAAGTCCGAGTTTGCAAGTGTGACAGGTTCCCAGGTGATGTTACTGCTGCTGGTCTGGCAGCCAGATCTTGAGAACTTAGAAGGTTCCAGTCCTCCAGCAGACAAGGGGGGAAAGAACCCTTGTGGCTGCAGGTGTGGGCCAGAAGTGGCACATACGCGCGTTACTTTGACCGTGCTTCCTTTTGCCAGAGCTCTGTCACATGGCCACAGGTCACAGCAAGGATATGGGTGGGGTGAGGGCTAGTAAATGTAGCTCGTCTGTGGGAGGGCAGGGCAGGCTCCACCATGCCGGCATCATCTAGGGAAAAACAGCCGTGACTCGGGCTTGGATTGGTCAGGGCAAGGTAACGTCTGAGCCAGAATCTCGAAGGATAAATTTTCCTGGCATCCCAGAGCAGAAGTGCGACTTGTAGTTAAGGAAGCAAGGAAAGCGGGAAGCAGGGCAGGCTCGCCCTTTGAATAAGTATTGATTGATGGCCAGACTCTTTGTGAGCCCTCGAGCTGCAGAGACTAGAGGGGAAATGGGCAGGGTCTGATGCAGCTGATTGAAAAGCAAACGGGCTTCGTGTTAAGAGTCTAGCAGTGAAGACCATGGGTTCAGGAATCAGCTCAGATTTGAGCTGTGCTTCTGTGTGAGTGGCTTGGACCTTGCTTCATCTGCATTGCTGAGCCTCGTGGGTAGGAAGCACTCTGTAAATGTCAGCGATCATGGTCATCGCACCTTTGGTGTGAACTGCTTGTGTGAAACGAAACCCTCACGGGAGTCTCTGGTGAATGGCCTTCTGGCTTCTGCGTGAACACATCTGTGCTGGAGAGCTTGCTCCCTTCGCTAGGGCAGCCAAGGCCATTTCTGGTTAGCTGTCATGGTTAGAAGGTTTGTCATCTTGGTGCTTACGGACTTTCTGGAACAATCCGGAAGTGGTCTGAGTAAGCCCACTTCTTCATGGTCACCTTTTGGATTGTTGGAGACATTCCGTCTGTCTTCACATGGTTGGCTTATGAACAAGTGCACTTTAGTATATCAGGTATCACTACCCCTAAATCTTCTGCTTTGGAATGCAGGGGCTCATGAGTGAATGTTTCTAGCTGTCCTGGGATGGGTAGCCCTGCACCTGAAAGTCTGGTTTCCAAGGGTTGCCCTCCTTAGAGCATTGCATCCTTGTTTGAAGATTTATTGCTTTTTGCCTCTATTATTTGCTTGTATGTACTAAAAATAAAAATAAAATTGCTGATTTGGTAATAGGCATGTTCTTTGAGACAATGATATTTGAGACGCTGATAGAAACCACTAGGCATACCCCGAATACCACTTCTTTAGGCTCAGTGGACTCCTGGTACTCATGGTTTATTGTGTTCAGGCATGAGAAAAAGAGCATCACTGAAGAACGTGGATGAAATGCTGGAAATGTGTTATCTAAGGTTGCCTTTAAACAGGGGCCCATCAAATCACAGTTTTGGTCAAATGTCTGATGGCTGAGTGTTAAAATCAATAGTGAGTTAAAGCTGAATGTTATCCAGACAAATCTCAAAAATTTCTTTGTCTTCGACTCCTGAAAATGGTTGATGGTGTCCTGTAATCATTTCTGCAAACAGTTGTTTCTTTGTAGATTCAAAATAATAGGAATTCTCTTCTTAAAACATCCTTTTTTTTTTAAACATCTTTATTGGAGTATAATTGCTTTACAATGATGTGTTTACAATGGTGTTTGCTTTATAACAAAAGTGAATCAGCTATACATATACATGTATCCCCATATCTCCTCCCTCTTGCGTCTCCCTCCCACCCTCCCTATCCCACCCCTCTAGGTGGTCACAAAGGACCCAGCTGATCTCCCTGTGCTACGCAGCTGCTTCCCACTAGCTATCTGTTTTACATTTGGTAGTGTATATATAAGTCCATGCCACTCTCTCACTTCGTCCCAGCTTACCCTGCCCCCTCCCCGTGTCCTCAAGTCCATTCTCTACGTCTGCGTCTTTATTCCTGTCCTGCCCCTAGGTTCTTCATGACCATTTTTTTCCCTTAGATTCCATATATATGTATTAGCATACAGTATTTGTTTTTCTCTTTAAAACATTCTTATGAAGACTATTGATCTCAGGTTTAATTAGTGAGAATAAAACATGTTTTGGGAACCCCAATTCTCTTTAACACTTTCCTTTTTTCCCATACTCCTTATACATTTTTATTACATATATATGATTCATTATGGATATTATTGTTTGTGAGTTTAGCATTCTTTCTCCTTGTGAAATTGAGATGGCAGAGCTAATTATTCTGCTTTGAATTCATTTGCATAAGATGTATAGAATTCCCAAATAGAGCTTTTTCATTAAAAAAGGTCATGTTTTTCATGATTTAAAACTAAATAACTAAAAATCGAATATGGTTCTTAAAGGTTATTTTGTTTTATGTTATTACACTAAACAATTTTGTAAGTATAATAGAATTATAAAATAATATAATCTCTTATTGACTTCTAAAAATTTTATAAAACTTTTCCTCAGTGAATATAATGTTCTTCCTAAAGCTGTCGTATAAATGAACCCTTTCTCAACTCTCACATTAACTCAGTTGCTTTCCTGTTAATAGTGCATACTCATCAGTTATAACAGCATTTTACTCTCATGATAACAAGCACATATTCGTATTTTAACTGATAGAACATTAATATATAGGCACACAAGGTGATTTCACACCAATTTAAATGTAGAATTCTTATCTATATATTTGAAAGTTAATATTCATTTATGAACAATAGATATGAATGACATGCACTGTTTATATTACTGGTGTTATTTTGCTGATCAGAAATGACAGTAGGGTTAAAGACCTAAATGTAAGACAGGAAACCATTAAAATCCTAGATGAAAACATAAGCAGAGCACTCTTTGACATAAATCGTCATAATCTTTTTCTGGATCTGTCTCTGAAGGCAAAGTAAAAAAACGCAAAAATAAACAAATGGGACCTAATTAAACTTAAAAGCTTTTGCACAGCAAAGGAAACTATTGACAAAACAAAAAGGTAACCTACTGAATGGGAGAAAATATGTGCAAGTGATATGACAAATAAGGGATTAGTATCCAAAATGTATAAACAGCTCATATAGCTCAATATTAAAAAACCAAACAACCCAATTAAAAAATGAGCAGAAGACCTGAAGAGACATTTTTCCGAAGACAACATACAGATGGCCAACAGGCACATGAAAAGATGCTCAAGATCGCTAATCACCAGAGAAATGCAAGTCAAAACCACGGTGTTATCACCTCACACCTGTCAGAATGACCATCATCAAGAAGACCACAAATAACAGGTGTTAGTGAGGATGTGGAGAAAGGGGAACCTTTCTGCGCTGTTGGTGGGAATGTGAATTGGTGCAGCCACTATGGAAAACAGTATGGAGGTTCCTTAAAAAACTAAAAATAGAACTACCGTATGACTCAGCACGTGCACTCCTGGGTATATAGCTGAAGAAAACAGAAGCACTAATTCGAAAAGATATGTGCACCCCAACGTTCATAGCAGCACTTTTACAGCAATGACGATATGGAAGCAACCTAAGTGTCCATCAACAGGTGAATGAATAAAGAAGAGGATATATATGTGTGTGTGTGTGTGTGTGTGTGTGTGTTTGTGTGTGTATACAGGAATGAAATTTTGCCATTTGCAACAATGTGGATAGACCTGGAGGGCATTATGCTTGGTGGAATAAGTCTAACAGAGAAAGGCAAATGCTATATGTTATCACCTATATGTGGAATCTGAAAAATGAAAGGAATGAATATAAAGAAATTTACAGATCTAGGGAACAGACTAGTGGTTACCAGTCTGGAGAGGGAAGCGGGGGAGGGGCAGGATAGGGATGGGGATTAAGAGGTACAAACTACTATGTATAAAATGAATAATCTACAAGGATATATTGTACAGCATAGGGAAATATAACTTGAAAAGTTGGCGAAATTAGATTTTTTGTTTTGTTTTGTTTTTTGCTCATTAGGAGCTGATTCTTCTCTTATAACATGTAGATGTGTTTGACATTTGTGCATTTCCAATTTCGTGTGTTTTCACTAATGTATTTTGTATCCTAATAGGGAACTGAATATAGTTTGTGTGTTTTCTATCTGATTTTAAAAGTAATATATATTCATTGTATAAAATTTATAAAACACAGAAAGGTATAAGATGAAAATTTAAAAATCACTCACTGTTCTTCAACTTTTGCTAACTTTCTTTTTAGTGTGTGTATATTTAAACAAAATTACCTGCATACTGAATGTAAGATTTTTGTAACCTTTTGTTTTTACGTAACACTTTGAGAGTCACTCCCAATTTTATTAAATTGATTTTCAAAACCAATATAATGTTCCATCATTTGGATATATCATAGTTAATTATTCCTCTGTTGTGTACAATTTTTTGCTATCATGATATTGCAGTAAATTTCTTTATATATTTGTTTGGTGCATATAGCTGTTTATTTCCTTAGGAAAAGAAGTTTCCTGAGTCTGAAACAATATGCAGAATCACTGGTTTTGAAAGAATTATTACAACTTTTGCTTTTGCTTTTAATTTATTACAGTTTGTTTTCTCCTTTAATATTTTAAGTTGTTTTCACTTTTTATTTCTTCATACTTGCACCCTTTAGAAGTTACATTGCCTTGTCTTTCAGTACTTGAATGTTTTATGAGTCAGAAAGTTACCGGAACTCCCCAGCTAGGGTGGTGTCAGCTCTGGTACAGTGGCTGTGCTTTCCCCACTGCCTTTACCAAGTGCTGAAAGGATTGAGATTATGCCTTAGAGGCGTGGCCTCCTTTTACCCCTTGCCTCTGGGCGTCTTCTGCTCTGTTTCTGTGTCTGTTTACTAGGTTATTTCCCCCACTAGACGGATCTTCCATCTCTCCATTGCTGGTGCCCTCCCTCTGCAGGCATTTGTCAAGATGTTTGCATTGCATACAAGTTTGAGATGATTATATTTCTAATTTTTAGAAAAATGACATTACATTCATTTTAAGACTCCGAACCATCTGGAAGTCTACCAGCAGGATTTATGCTCAACCTGTTCAGAGCATTTGCTCACCGGTTCTCCTTGCAGGCTTGGTTCCCATTCCAATTGGTTTAGTGTTGAGAGAGTTAGACTCACCATGAAGAGGAACCACACCACTGGCGGGTCGGCTGGTACTGTTAGGGTTGCTGGAGACTGGAGTCTGCTGCCGGCGCACCTTGCTGGTGCCATCTGCCTGCCTCGTGCTCAGAGGTCCTGAGCCCCTGCCAGCGAGGGTCATGGTTAATAGAGCAGACACTCCCATTTTTCCTTCCTCCTTTTAGAAGCCCTACTTCATGTTCCTGAGAATAACAGGGAAAACTCCACTCTTTCTTGATTTCTGTACTTGTAGGTGAAGAAGAAACAAAAAATTATCACATAGCTTTAATCTTGTAAAGGAAGTGATGGTAGGCATTTAGTGCAAATCATATGTCTTAGCCCTGCTTAGACCGCTGTGGGGAATCGTCTTCCCACTTGGAATGGACCCCCAGGTCCCGCCATGATTCGGCCCTGCCGACCTCTCTAACCTCATGTCCCACCATTTTTTTCTCCTCTACTTTGTCTCCACTGGCCTTCTCACAATTGCTTGAATACTGTGAGCACGTTCCCACCTGGGGCCATTGCCCTGGTGTCCCTGCTGCCCAGATGTCTGTCCAGCTCAGTCCCTCACTTGCGGTAGCTCACTGCTCAAGGCCTTCTAAAGGAGGCCTTCTCTGATCTCCCCATCCCCCAAATAGAACCTCCTATCATTTTGCTCTTCGTCAGTCTTTTTTAAAATATCGACCTTACATTCTTTGTACCTTTTGACATTATCCATTTATTTGTTTATTGTCTGTTTCTCTCACACTAAAGTGTAATCTCCATGAGAGCAGGGACTTTGTTTTTTTTTTCTTTTTTCCACTGTCTAGTCCCTGGAGCAGTGCCTGGTGCATAGCAGGTGCTCAATACGGATGTGTCTATTATATTAGAGAACTATCAATCTGATGACTGTATGTGCTTCTTCCATTTCAATTTCTTAATCCTAACTGAGTACAATTTACAGCAGCAAATGATAGAACAAATGACCTGTTTTAGCATGAACTGCTCCTTCCTTTTTGGAATTTCAGCTTAAGCTTAATGCAATACCAGTTTGGGAACTTATTTTTCTCTTGCTGCGAGGCAGTGGTTTCAAATGGTGGTATTGCCGCTTTTTAGGAAGGAAACTTAACCTTTCTAAGCTGTAGAAGCCTCCGTTCCCTCATATATAAAATAGAGTTAGTGATCATGTTGACGTTTTCAGGTTCTAGTAATTAATAACCCTTTCTTGCCAAATTTAGCCCTGGCTGAGAGAGAGATAGATACAAGAGTCAGACGTGGATCAAATTGTCAGCCTTACTGATGAAAGCTGAATTGGAGGGTGTGACTTAGGGGTCCTGCCACGTGGAGTTCCCAGTACTTTACTCCTGAGTTACTTGAACTCCTCCGACACAGGCAGAGCTGGGCGCCTGCAGGTTCCCCCGAAGGAGCAACTTCCCCAATTAACTTCCCACACAGTGAAGCAGGCTGAGGCTGGCAGGTGTAAAGGAAGCCCCAAAGGTTTAGTGAAGTCTTTCCTCCTCTGACAGGGAGGCGGGAGCATTGCACCAGAAGAAACAGGAGGCCCGGGGAGTGGAGGGTGCCCCAAGCAGGTAGTACCTATTGTGGGGAGGACTTCTGTCAGATATTTTCTCTGTAAAGAGTTTGGAACATAGCGAATGCTGAATACCTATTAGCCATTATTATTATAAAACCTTTGCATGTCATTACTTATAGCAGTTATCGTACTGGACTATAATAGGTGTTTGGTTTTTTTAAAAATATTTATTCACTAGGGTAGACTGGAAGCTCTTGGGGGAAGGAGTTCTTCATTATCTCTTGAATCTCCAGTGCTAGACTAGCTAGTGTTGGCTTGTAGCAGTCAGTGAATGGATATTTGTTTGAGAAGAAGAATGGCTTACTGGAAGGAACGTGGGTTTTGGAGTCAGAAAAAGGGAATCTGCTTTAAATTCTTTTTAGACCAAGGAGGAGATAAGAAAGAGTGAATACCAAGAAAGGAAAGTGGACTAACATATATATATTTAAGATTTTTAACAATAGTAGTTGAAACAATTTCTGCTTCATCAAAGAAAGTAGCTAAACAAAAGAGCACACACCCAAAATGTTTCAGTTTATCTAGGTTTCACTAGGTTTCTTTTCTTCACATTCATAGGTGGTGGTAAAGAAGTTAGGCTCCTGCAGAGTGACGGATAGTTTACACATGTTAGGATGTGTTTCTAGTTAAAAAGTAAGGACAGGGACTTCCCTGGTGGCGTAGTGGTTAAGAATCCTCCTGCCAATGCAGGGGACACGGGTGTGAGCCCTGGTCTGGGAGGATCCCACATGCCGCAGAGCAACTAAGCCAGTGAGCCACAACTACTGAGCCCGTGAGCCACAACTACTGAGCCCATGCCCTAGAGCCCGTGCTCCGCAACAAGAGAATCCACTGCAATGAGAAGCCCACACACCACAACGAAGAGTAGCCCCCGCTCGCCGCAACTAGGAAAAGCCCGCGCAGCAACGAAGACCCAACGCAGCCAAAATAAGTTAATAAATAAATTTATTTTTAAAAAAAGTAAGGACAAAGTAGGAGAAATTATTATTGAAATACACAGTGAGGTCTTTTTTGATATATCCCAATATGAACAGTAAGTGAATGTTTTATGGGAAGGTGTGCATATGTTCACAGAGTTTAAGAAGAGGGCAGATGTCACTAGTAGACAGTCGTTAGCCCTTTCCTGTCTGCCTCCCCCCTCAGGTGTCCTTGAATCCAAGCTCCTTGTCGTCCTTAGCGATGCTTTAGCTTTAGCCGTTTCTGTGCCCTGTACTCTTCCGACGGCGCGTGGTGACACGGTGAAGTCTGTAATGATGTTGGTGCTCCTTTTTCACTGTGGCGAATATTACCTGCATTAGCTCTGACAGAGACAGCCTTTCTCTTTCTTTACCCTGGGGCTTCCCTGGGCTTCTGCAGTCATGATTTCACTTGCAGATTAAAATGTCATATGGCACATTCTCAAGATTAGGTTTGGTCTTCAACATCCGGGCAAGCGCGCCTCCCTATGGCTGCAGGGGGAATGGGTGCCAGCCCAGAAGTCCCCCTGCCTCCTCGGGAGGGGTGTCCCTGGAGCACACCACCTGCACGGGTCCTGGACACGCCAGGCGCTTTCAGCCCCATAGTCAGAATTAGCACTTGTGTATTGGAAAATAGTAATTTTCAGAGCTCCTGTTTTTAAAATGGGGAGGAGAGCGACTATTTTCCAGGTCATTGGGAGTGTTATTTAGTTAATGGAGGATGTAAGATGCCTCGCACGTTCTAACTGCTCAACAAACGACATTTCGGAATACGGGCAGATGGTGTGACATCACCTGCATGTGGTGAGCGCCCACCTGTGCTGGCACGTGCTGTTCATTCTCATCGCTCCATCCACTCCACTGCTCCTCATGACCACACCCCGATGCTCTGGCTGCAGACAGACAGACGGCAGGGGCACAGCTGCCTGGTGCCTCCCCGGCCTCCTGGCTGGTGAGTTGGCAGGACTTGGAGTAGAACCCAGAGCTGGTGACACTTGTGCAGTGTGGCTTCCACTGCTATGTGCACACGTGCCAGTAAGTGCTTTTGATAGTCAGTTACTTCCGAAATGGGGGAGGGGGGATAAATTAGGAGGTTGGGATTAACACATACACACTCCTATATAAAACATACACACATATATAAAACATAACCAGCAAGTTCCCTAACACAGGGAACTATACTCAACATTCTGTAATAACCTATGAGGGAAAAGTGTCTGACAAAGGATATCTAGCTATATATCTATATAAAACTGAATCACTGTGCTGTACACCTGGAACTAACGTGACATTGTAAATCAACTATACTTCAATAAAGTAAAAAAGAAGTATATCATGGAAAGGTTTTTTTTTTGTGTGTGTGGATTTACTATTGAGTGGATAACTTTTTTAGAATTATGGGTTTGTTTGGTAAATCACTTCTAGTAGGACACAGAATGGGACCCTTAAAAACTGATCATTTTTGTTGGCAGTTAAATGGGAAAGAAAACTATTTTCTTTGTTTTGTGGGCTGGGGAGCGTAAGATTTTAATGGTCATTGTTTCTCCTTTGGGAGGAAAAAAACTTCCAAAGACTTAGTTTTAGGCAGAGAAGAAGGCAAAGTTTAAAACTCTTTAAGGATAGTTTTCTGTCACTTAAATTTGCTATTTAAAAATTTTCTTTATATAAAAATTTTTTGTTATTAAAATTAACAATACTTGCCCATTGTAGAAATTCGGAAAGTATATTATTAACATAAAATTTGGGGCTTCCCTGGTGGCGCAGTGGTTGAGAGTCCGCCTGCTGATGCAGGGGACACGGGTTCATGCCCCGGTCCGGGAAGGTCCCACATGCTGCGGAGCGGCTGGGCCCGTGAGCCATGGCCGCTGAGCCTGCGCGTCCGGAGCCTGTGCTCTGCAACGGGAGAGGCCACAGCAGTGAGAGGCCCGCGTACCGTATAAAAAATAAATAAATAATTTGAATTCCACACCCTTAGGGATAACATCTGCACTTCGAGAATTTATCTTTCTCTCCTTGGATAATGGTCTTCTGGAGCCTTTCACTTTCCATCTCAAATGTGGGGTGACTGCTCCCCTGGCCTACTGCACAGTTTGCATTCTGCAGCTTCCTTTTACTGTACCTATGAGCCAAACTCATTATTTCTGAATCCTTGCCTTCTTTCTTGGTTTAGACTTTTATTTTTGCTGAAGGGCATCTCCAAGTAACTTCCCAAGAAAGACTACATGGAAAGTAAGTTTTCTGTCTCTTTATATATTTGAAATTATCTTCATGCAACTTCAGGTTGAAAATATCTTTCCCTTATAACTTTCAAGATATCGTGCCATTATCTTTCAGCGTGTAGTATTGTTGATGAGAAGTCTGATGCTAGTCTAATTCTCTTAACGAGTAGTTGACCTGATTTTCTTTCTTGAAGAGTAGTAGTAGGATCTTCCGTTTTCCTTGATGTTCTTAAATTTCACATTGTGTCTGTGTGGATACTTGGTAAGTTTGTTCAAATTGAAGACTTATGTTCTTTATCTCTGGGAAATCCTCTGGAATTACTTCTTAGATAACTTCTTCCTTGTGTTTTCTTTGTTGTTGTCATGGTTTTCTTTCTGGAACTCTTATCTATTAGATACTGATTTCTTGGATGAATTCTGTCTCTCTTGCTACCTGTGTCTTTTGGAGACTTCCCTCAACTTTATATTCCAGCCTGTGATAGATTTTATTTTCCACAAGCGGTCACAGCAGTATTTCTGGTACTTTTCACTCCCTATCAAGAGATGAGATTTATTTCCTTTCCCCTTGAACCTGGTGAGGTTTGTGACTGTTTCAGCTGAGAGAGTACAGTGGATGCTGTGTGACATTGGGGGTTAGGTCACTAAAAGGCTACAGCTTCCATTGCTGTGGGTGTGTGTGGCTCTCTTTCTGTCTGTCTGTCTCTCTCTCAGAATGCTGGTCCTTGAACCCACCTGCCGTATTGTGAGGAAGCCCAGGGCATACAGGCCATGTGAAGCTGACTTGCGAGTGAATGAGCCTTTAGATAATTGCAGTCCCTGGCTGATGCCAAGGAGAGCGGAGATGAGTTCTCCCTCCCTAGTCTTGCTAAAATTGCAGATTCAAGAGCAAAAGGTGTATTATTGTTTTAAGCTACCAAGTTCAAGGGTAATTTTCATGTCATCAAATTTCTCATTTTGGCAATCCTGTTTTTTTAAAACGTTTATTTGAAGTATAACATATATACCCAGATCTGAAGTGTACAGTTCGGTCAGTTTTGACAAATGCATATGTATTTTCTTGTGTGACTAACCCTTGTGAAGGTGATCTTGGTAGACCAGACTATTAGGTATTGAGTTGAAAGAGATTGGCAGGAATTTGGTTAGAATATAAATAGGATAGGAAGCCATTGGCTTCTTTTTAATGAACTTTTTAAAAATAATTTAAAAATTTTTTAAATTTATTTTTGGCTGCATTGGGTCATCGCTGCTGCACGTGGGCTCTCTCTAGTTGCGGCGAGCAGGGGCTACTCCTTGCTGCGGTGTGCGGGCCTCTCACTGTGGTGACCTCTCCCGTTGTGGAGCATGGGCTCTAGGTGCGTGGGCCCCAGTCGTTGCGGTGCATGGGCTCAGTAGTTGTGGTGCGCAGGCCTAGTTGCTCTGCGGCACGTGGGATCTTCCTGGACCAGGGATCGGTCCTGTGTCCCCTGCATTGGCAGGTGGACTCTCAACCACTGCACCGCCAGGGAAGCCCCTTTTAATTAAGTTTTAATTTTAGAACTCTTTTAATTTACAGAGAGTTGTGAAGATAGACCGAAAGTTCCCATATAACCCACATTCACTTTTTCCTGTTGTTAATGTGTTACATTAGAATGGTCTTTTATCACAATTGTCCTTATCAGGGTGCCAGTGTGGTCAGCTTCTGGTGAGGCCTCTCTCCCTGGCTTGCAGATGGCTGCCTTTTTGCTGTGTGTTCATGTGGACTTTTTTTGGTGTGTGTGTGTGTGTGTGTCTGGGGAGGGAGAAGGGCAGGAGCTCCCTCTCTGGTGTCTGTTCTTATAAGGGCACTAATCCCATCCTGAGGGCCCTGCCCTTATGACCTAATTACATCTCAAAGGTTCCATCTCCAAATTCTATCACATTGGGGGTTAGGGCTTCAGTGTATGGATTGGGGGGATACAAATGTTTAGTCCATAGCAAGGTCCTTCCTGTGACCCAGGACCCTGTGCAGGATATTCCCATTTACATTTAGTTGTCAATGTTTCTTGGGTTCCTCCGGACTGACAGTTTCTTAGACTTCCCTTGTTTTAGGTGACCTGATAGCTTTGAGAGTCATCAGGGATTTTGTAGAAAGCTCCTCAGGTGGGGTTTGTCCAAAGTTTTCCTCACGACTAGTCTGGCTGGTGGATGTCTGGGAAGCAGAGCACAGAGGTGCAGTGTCACTTCCGTCACGTCATAAGCAGAGCACGTCTTTCAACCTGACCTAGCGCTGTTGATGTCAGCCTTGTCACCTGGCTGAGATGATGCTCGTCGGGGCTCTCCATGGATGCTTCTCTTTTCTACGCTGACTCTCCACATTGTCCTCCGGAAGAGGGCATCTGGGCAGCCCGCACGTGGGGGCAGGCCACCTGCCGAGCTGAACAGAGGAACGAGCTCATCTGGTTTCCTTTCGGCTTGTTAGTGCGTGGAGCGCTAGAGGAGAGCCAGGCGGAGCAGAATGTGGCGTGCGAGCAGCGGCTTTGCTCGGGGGCTCCTGGGGGAAGGGGCTGCCGTGACTTACTGGTGAGGGATGTATGTGAGGGAGAGGAGTCTAGGGCGACGCCTGTCCTGCGTGGTTGGCCTAAGCAGCGGGTCAACGATGGGGGCTCCGGGGGCGATGTGGCTTTTGGAGCGTGGGGAGGGAGCGATAGAGAGTCTCCTTTGGCCGTGTTAAACTTAGGGAGCCTGTTGGACTTGAGCACGGGATGCTGAGTAGACCATTGACGGTGAGTCTGGAGTTCAGGACGGAGGGCAGGGCTCAGGACGCAATTCAACAATTCCACTGTGCTTTCAGACTAAGACTGTGGTTTGGTAGAATAAAGAGGCTGTGGTAGTTTGATCAGAATGATGAGAAAAATGAAAATCAAACAAATGTCCTTTCTGAGAGCGTCATGAACAAAAAGAAGAAGTGATGATTTGGGTCAGCATCAGTAGCCCTGCGTCCCAGCTTTTATGGCCAGTTGAGTAGTGGGAAACTCAGAATTTGATTAGGACGTCTTAGTTTTTTCCCCGAGGAACTGTGTGCATATATTTTGGGGGTCTCGGAGACAGCCAGTGTGCAGTGCATTACATCTCCTCCTTCTTAGAGGGAAGCCAGGCAGGAGTGGGAGGCCTCCCGCAAGCTGGATTTTGACTCGGCCACGGCTGTGTCTTTTGTCTTCTCTCAGGCAGAACGCCGGCCCTGTGGCCCCTTCTGGATCCCTCCTGCTTGCGTTCCCTCTCCTGTGACCAGTGTGGGTGACCGGCTTTCCTGTCTTGGTCCCTCTCCTGGTGATGATGAAGAGAGGAGACCGAGGGATTTATATTATTTGGCGCCATAATAGGACTTTCTAAAGGTCTTTGACAGTTACACATCGAATTATGTAACATTTGACCGGCGGTACTGATGGCTTAAGTGTTAAGTTGCTATATACATAGAAGTTGGTCCATTATCACTTAGAAAATGGAGTAAGTGAAGAATTTGGGGGAATTTATAGTTCTTTCTTTTTTCCTTTTCTCCCCCAAAGCTCTTTACTTGTTTTTAGATCCTTTTTGTACCAGTACGTCTTCCCTTTTCTGGGGAGTTTTTATAAAAATCAGATTTGTAGGAGATTGTGTACCAGCACCACGTGCTCTCAGAGGATGGTGAAACCCTCCCTCATGCTTCCAGCTTCAGGAGAACCTTTCCAACCTCCCTGGGTGCCCCTCTTAGGGCTCATCCAGGAGAGGAGTGATTTCCAGAGTTTGGGGTTTATCATTTCCTTGCTTTTCTTCATAGTGTTAACCACAAACGTGTGTATCTGTAACAACATCGCGTTTAGTTTTGCTCAGTTTTGATTTTGACCTTTATGTAAATGATTCATACTGTGTGTTTTCTTCTGAGTCTTGCTTTTTCCATCAGGTTATGTTTATTTACATTGGTGGCTGTAGCTGTGCTTCGTACATTTTCACTCTGGACTAGTGTGAATATACTCTCACTTGTTTGTGTTCTCCTGTCCAAGGACGTTTGCATGGTTTCCGGTTTCTTACCGTATAAACAGTGCTGCCCTGAACGTTCTTGTTCATGTGTCCTTGTCACATGTGCAAGAGTTTCTCTAAGTTTTGTCTCCCTACTGGTGGCCTTATGGTCATGGAGATTGTATCTTTAACTTTACTAAATAATGGCAAAATGTTTTCCAGGGTGGTTATACCAGAATACAGTCCCACCGACTGTGTATTAAAAGTTCTTTTCTTCCTCATCCACACCAGCACCTGGCTCCTATTGTTACCAGGTTAATGAATTTTGGTCAGTCTTGTGGGTATGAAAAGATCTTTTGTGATTTTCATTTTCATTTTTCCTGAACGAGTGAGGTTAGTGTGTTTTCATATAGCTCCTGGCCATTTGTATTTCCTCTTCTGTGAAATGCTTAGTCCTGTCTTTTGCCTGTTTTTAAATTGCGTAGTTTGTCTTTCTCATCTTGATTTTTACAGGTTCTTTCTGTTTTGGATTTGAATTATTTCTCCATTATATGTGTTGTAAAATATCTTTTCCCAGTTTGTAGCTTGATTTTCCATTTTCCTTACGGTGTCTTTCAATGAAGACATTCTCGATTATTTATTTATTTTAAAAAGTAATTTTAAAAATTAAAACATTGTGATAACATATATAAATATATAGAAGTTACCATCTTAACCATTTTTAACTGTATGATTCGGTAGCGTTAAGTATGTTCACATCATTGTGTGACAGATCTCCAGAACTTTTTCATCTTGTGAAATGGGAACTGTATACCCATTAAACAACTCTCTGTTTCCCCTCTCCTCCAGCCCCTGGTAGCCACTATTTTACTCTCTGTTTCTATGAGTGTGACTATTCTAGATGCTTCCTGTAAGTGGAGCTCCCCTCATGGGGTCTGAACCAGCTGACCAGCTAGGCAGACCACGTCAGGTCAAGGATCAGAAGTATGTATCATGTTTGTTTGGGGGGTTTTGGTATATTTCATAATCTAGAAGTGTAGATAGAGGGTATTCTTATTTTCATATTAAGAAACTATTGCATAAAGAGGTAAAGAATGCCAGAGACTACCTGGTCAGGGCCAGAGCAGGGATTTGTGTCTATGGTTTATTAGGTAGTTATGAGCTGCTTACTTTAGACCTGCAGCCATCGGCCTGCTGTGATGCGCTTGGTGCCATTCACCATGGCCCCGTTTCTGTGCCCTTTGATATGTGTAGTTCCCAGCAAACTAGTTGCATCTCGATTGCCTTTTCCTTTGAGGGGAAACTTTATTAAAGTCAGTCGTTCACAAACTTGACTACTTTAACTTTCATTAGTAATACGTACTTGTGACACATCTCAAGAGACTCCCCTCCTATACGTCGAAATCACTGCCTTTGATGACTTAATTATGAGACTTTATCAGCTCTGTGGTGCTGCTTAATATTTACCTTGGAGTTGGTGTAAATATTTGATAATCTGTGTTGTACAGATGGTCTGCCAGCTGTGGCTGTGGCTTCCCTCCTAGCCCGAGAGCAGAAACTTGTTAGCAGTTTGCTGGGGCAGTCAGTGTATCAGACTGGTGGAGTCTGGCCTTCCAGGACAGCCTATGTGGCAGGACCCAGGTGGATCTCTTGTGATTGATTTACCACATGACACTGCAGAGTTTGGAGGTCAAATTCT
The DNA here is from genome assembly GCF_005190385.1 of Monodon monoceros. Lineage (NCBI taxonomy): Eukaryota > Metazoa > Chordata > Mammalia > Artiodactyla > Monodontidae > Monodon > Monodon monoceros. The sequence goes on from NW_021703775.1 coordinate 82,073,808, forward strand.
TACTGTGATTTAAGATCCAAGAATTACTTTTTAGCTCCTGCTTAGTATTCAAATAACGTCAAGCAATAGGAAGAAGAGATGACACATAAATTTGGAATAATATGGCGATCAGAATAAGGTAAAACAAAATATGAGTTTGCAAGTGTTTAACACACATGTGTTACGTGCTGGTCGTATGTCAGAAACACGCTGAGGAACACAGTGAACGAAATAGACAAAAGCCCCTGTTCCCATGAAATGTACGTTCTAGTGATTATCTTAATGATTTACTATAGGATGGTTCAAGCTACGTGACACTAACAGGCATAATGATCGATCGTGATTTTCTGGGTAGCAGTGTCTGAAACCTTTAAAAGTTCTAAAAAAAAAAAAAAAAGGAATTAAACATGCTTACATTGGCTCATTCAGATAATGTGTTGTTTAAATGCTTAATGGCTAAATATTCCAAAGGCAAGGTGTTCAGATCCCAAGCCAATCATTAAAAGTTAATACTTTTTATGTTGACATGATTGTTATTGAAAGTGTACTGTTTTTGATGGGAGGCAATGTAATTTCAAAATCAAGTCAACATATTTGTACGTTGATATTGTATTGAACTGAAATCTGATGATAATGAGGTAGCCCAGGAGAAAAGTGAGTCTTTTGCATCATTTGAAGCCTTGTGTAATTAATAGGATAGCTAAGATTGACTTTTTTTTTTTTTTTTTTTTTTTTAGGGTGGGTGCTTTTTACCCAGTAGCACCTAGGCCCCTGGATATGCATGCTTTCAACTTAAGTCACTATTCTTATTGGGACTAAAGCTTCTAATAGTCATAGCAGAAATGAATGAACGAATGGTATTAGAAATATAATAAATAAGTAAACAGATTTACAAGGTACTTTGAGGTAGTGATGAGAACCGTAAAGTCAGTAAAATGAGATATAGTATATGTTAAAACATGATTGGGATGCTGCTTTAGCTTGCAAGATACATGGACCTTTTGAAGACGTGATGTTTGAGTTCTGATGTGAAGGGTGAAGTGTCTGCATTTTGTGCATTCCAGGTATGGGGGCCTGGGGAGGCTTTGGCCTTGAGGCGGAGGTGCGTTTGGTGTGTTAGGGAAGATCCCGCGTTGAAAGGTAGCCAGCGAGAGAAACAGTGGTAGATGAGGCTAGAAAGGGGGCCTGGCTCTTTGAGGGCAGAGTAAGGAGTTAAGATGTTATGTTGACCATGATGGGCAGTGTGCTGGATGGAGTGTTTTTTTAAAGAGGAGGACTGACATGGTCACATGACTGCAGTGTGGTGCCCGACTTGGAGAGGCAAGAGGGGACATAGGGAGCCCCTGTGGGCTTGGGCGTCCAGGCAAGAAGAGACGGCAGCAGTGGAGATGGAGACAGGGCATGCATGGCACATGCAATATGGAGACAGAGCTAAAAGGACTTAGGGACGGATTTGACGTGGAAGGTGTTAGGGAGTGTGTGCTTGCTGGGTGTTCGGTTGAGCCACTGAATTTGTGCTGGTGCACTGGCTGAGATGGGTAGATGTGGGGGAGAAGTTGCCTGGATGACTAAGTACCCTTTTGACTGCAGCGAGTTTAGGATACTTATTATTGTTCAAGGAGGTGGCGAGTCTGAAGCTCCGTGGAAAGGTCAAGATTAAAATTACAAAGTTAGGTGTCAGCAGTGTAGACATGAATTCCTGGGAGAGGATGGAATCTTCAGTTTCCTCCTTTAAGTTGAGGAAGTCGGACCGCTTGGTCTTTCCTTCTTTCTGAAAATCAGACATTTATTGGGTCACAGAAGCTGTCTGTGAGAAACTTGAAGTGATGGGAATTTTCACTAAAATTCTTTTAGCTTTTTAAACCGTGAAAGTGACGAGTGGGAAGGAAATACAGGCGTTTAAGTATTCCACATCTGTATTCCTTCCAAAATTGCTTGTCCACAAAGCAGGATATATAACTGAAATGAAATACCTTTCCAAAAGCAAAGGTAATCTCAATCACATTGTTAAGGTTTGCAGTTAAACCCAAATGATGGTCAATGTGGATTTATTTTTATTAAAAAATTTAAACAGCTTTATTGAGGTATAATTGGCGTACAATAAAATGTGCCCTTTTAGAGTGTACAATTGAATGTTTTGACAAATGCATCCATCCGTAAAACCACCACTGCAATAAAGATAATGCACGTCTCCATCACCCCAGAGTTTCCCTGTGTCCCCTAGTAATACCCGTCTCTTGCCTTCCCCCTGCCCTGCATCCCCAGGCAACCATGGATCTGCTTTTTGTCATTATGGATTAGTTTGCATTTTCTAGAAATTTGTATAAGTAGAATTGCACTCTTCATTTTTCTGAATTCTTTTACTCAGTTTAATTATTTTGAGATTCATCTATGTTGTGAGTGTCACAAAAGTTCATTCCTTTTTCTTGCTAAGTAATATCCTCTCTGTGGATGTACTAGGATTTGTTTATTGCATCATTGTGAATTTAGACTCCTTTTCCTTTTTCCCTTTAGTAAGTCTTCCGATTTGCTAATATTATTTGTAACCACCTAAGAGATAAATATTGAGTTTCTCTCTTTCACCACAAATGCTCCTAATAAAAGGGGAGATGGTTCCTTGTTCTTATATTTATTTCCCCTTTATCCTTTTTAGGAATGAGCTCCTCAGTCATTTGTAGGAGTACGTTTGACAAGTGGTGTTGATGCGAAGCAGATCAACCCTTGTTTTGTGTCTGTGCTCTGTGTGATATTTTGGGATGTGTGTATGGTGAGTTTATTTTATCTGGATTCAGCTTATTTCCGTCGATTGCCTTTACTTGAGTTTCCTAATTTAGCAGTTGTGGATGCAATTAATCTAGCACCTTTTAATTTTACAAGCAGTTAGAAATAAATTCCTTCTTAGTTCATAGGAATCTTATATAGATGGCAAGACTGAAATTAAACTCTCATTAACCTCGTAGGTAAGAGGTGTGTCCTTTTAATCTCTGGTGTCTTGACTGAATCACTTGCTTTCTGCTTCTGTTTCGGTGCCTTTGAGAAAGCTTACTACTTTTTGGTTTCTGTGGATGATCTGAGAATATACTTCAGGATCTGTCAGAGCCGGGAGTCTGGCTCTTTTTAACGTCGTCAAATTTAGCACAGAGTAGGAGGTTAGGGGATGTCCGGGCTCTCACGTTGCAGCTCTCTGTGCTGTTGTCCGGGAAGGAAGAGGAGGGAAAGTTGTATCTAAGGGCCGGCCCTGTCCTGGTGGACACGGGGCTTTGCGGGCTAAACCCAGTGTGCTTTGTTTATGTGGGATTCAGGTAGGCAGTTGCCATGTAATTCAGGAGGCAGGATGGAGCCCCAAGAGGCATGCCCTCTGCCTCCCAACCTGCCTGGCAGCCACCGTTGTTATAGTTCATTTGTGTGTCTTCTTGCCCACCTCTGAGTTTTATGAGTGCAGAATCTGCCATGTCTGTGCTTTCTTCTACCTAAATAGCGTTTACAGAATGTTGAGTAGAATGCATACTTATGCTTACATATTTATTTTTTATTTCTTGTTACGGAGTTTCTAATTGGAGCAATTATTATTAAGGCCTTAAGTCTCCAAGGAAGAAGGTAAGATATGAGCTGTTATATTCATAATACTCTATACTATTTAGGCAAACTCTTGAAGCATATTTTTTTCCTCCACTCTTTCAGTAAATTAAAAGCACAGATGGAGCCAGGCACTGCAGTCTGGGATGGGTAGGGATTCATAGATGAATAAAATTTGTTCCCAAGCCCTGAGAAGTTCACAGCCTAGAGGGAAAGTCAGACTAATAGTCCAATAAGTGACAAGTGCTGTATAGAACTGATTTAAAAAGTGTTCTGGAAGCCCAAAAGTATGAGTACAGGTTCCATAGTTTCTATTCGAGGAGCAGGGTGATCCCGTTAACCAAGATACGGGTCCTTGGAGGAAACAAGCCAATTGAGTAGAATGGTAAGATAGATGAGGATGCAGTGAAGAATTCTGTTCATGTGTCCAATTTGAATTTTGTGCAGAATGTTATTCTTTTGGCGAATCTGTAGATTCTTATGGCAGTTTATAAAGACTTGTTTCCCAAAGTTTTGGTTGGGATTCACTTTTACTATTTATGGGGAGGTTGTGGTTGTTGAATTAAATGAGTTTAATTTACCAAAGTTGCTTCTAGTAGGAGTGGAGTTTAATTTACCCTATGCTTGAAAGAGTTGTTTTTCTGTGGCAGGGCCTAATCATGTTTGAAAATGCTTATATGCTGTAAGACCTGGCTGCCATTGTGTTAACTTTAGTAGGATGAAGCTAGCAATGCAGACTCAGTGTAGGGAGATGAGATAATTACAATCTTAAATCCTGGTGCTCAATTTTTGGTTTGGAAATTCGAAAAGAAGCATGAATTACTTTATTTATTTAAAGAATCAATTTTATTTATTTATTTTTGGCTGCGTTGGGTCTTCGTTGCTGCGCGCGGGCTTTCTCTAGTTGCGGCGAGCGGGGGCTACTTTTCATTGCAGTGCGCGGGCTTCTCATTGCGGTGGCTTCTCTTGTTGCGGAGCACGGGCTCTAAGCGTGCGGGCTTCAGTAGCTGTGGCACGCGGGCTCAGTAGTTGGGGCCCGCGGGCTCTAGAGCGCAGGCTCAGTAGTTGTGGCACACGGGCTTAGTTGCTCTGCGGCATGTGGGATCTTTCCAGAGCAGGGATCGAATCCGTGTCCTCTGCTTTGGCAGGCGGATTCCCAACCACTGCCCCACCAGGGAAGTCCCAGCATGAATTACTTTTAAAACATTTATTTGGGGGTAGATAATACATGTCCATGGTGCAAAATAAAAAGCTGGACAGGGCTGTACAATGACAAATAAGTCTCCCTTTACCTCTGTCCTGTACCCTGAAGGGCAGCCACTGTTACCAGTTACTGGGGTTTCCTTCCAGAGAATGGTGTGGTAGAGACTGCCAGCTCTTCCCCAGAAGTCAGTTTTTTTCCTGTCCTGGCATGTTTCCTGGTCAGCCTTGCAGGGGGGCGGGCTCTGTGACTAGCTCTGTGCGTGAGTATGAGTGACAATGATCCGCGTCCCATTTTCAGGCGAGGGCTCTTTAGAAACAAGTGTGCCTTTTCCATCCTCTCACGTTTCCCTTCCGAAGGCCGGATGCAGCCATGATGAGGTTCTGGGTGATGGCATCACAAAACGGAGCCAGGACCCCGAAATCATCTGTGCAGGACGGCTGCCCACTGCCCAGGAATATCTGCTCTAGACTGTTACCTGAACCTCAGTTTTGTTGGAGCCATTGCATACTTTTTTGTGTGTCTGTTTATTACAGCACCTAATGTTACCACAGCTCTTACATAAAGTTTAACAAAAAATTAAAAAGCCAGTATCTCTGTAACCACCCTGGACAAGAAACAGATGATCGCCTGCACACAAAAGCCCCCTGTATGCCTCTCACTGTGACCTCTTCCCTTCCTCCATAGATTATCACTTTGCTGACTTCAGTGATATTCATTTCATGCTCTTTATAGTTTTACCACTCATGTGGGCATCCCCAAACAGCATGGTTTATTGCTTGTTTGGGGGAACTTTTTGTAAACATATGTTTTTATGTTGTATGTGTTCCTCTGAGTTAAATTCGGGAGACGTATGGCTTCTCTCATACAGCGTTGTGTGTTGAGTTTAGTCCATATGCTGTAAGAAGCTGTAATTTTTCATTTTCATTGTTCTGTGTGTTGCCTGTTGTATGAACACACCACAATATATTTAGCCGTTTTACTGTTAATGGGCACTGGGTGTTTTCTAGCATATGGCTATTATGAACAGCGCAGTTTTGAACATTCTTGAACATGTCTCCTGATCCCCATGTTATACCTCTAAGTAGTGGAGTGGCTGAGTCCTAGGGTGTAAATATCTTTAGTCCTGTAAGAAGGTGCTGAGCTGTTTCCCCAAGTGGTTGTGTTAGCGTGTGTGAGATCCCATTGCTCCACACCGTGGTCTACTTGGTATCGTCAGACTTAAAAAGTTTGTCAGCCTGGTCGATACATGATGGTATCTTATATGGATTTAATTTATATTATTTCCTGAAGATACGAGCGGTTCTTTGCCTTGCCTTTGGGCCCCCTTGTATCTACTTGACTTTGAGGTTGGTCGATGAGGACACATTTCTCAAACATAAAGCACACGAGTTTTGCCTGCGGAATTAAAAAAAAGAATTCAAGGTTCTGTTTCAGACCAGGGGAATAAGAACTCTGGGGCTAGTATTCAAAACTCTGTTTCTAATCAGCTATGCAGGTGGTTATTACGTAGCTGGACTTACGCTGGTAGATGCCAGCACAGTGCTGAGGGTGCTAAAGTTTGTATCTGTGGGGCCTTGAGAACCCCTAGGATCCTTGGCCATGGGCTGTGTGCCTCATTCCCCCAGCTCCGCCCATGCAGGGTCTCCCAGAGACTGCCTGTTTACCTTGGCAGCCACTGGCTAAGAATGTAAGTATGCTACCCAAAAGCCATTTATACCAATAGAAAAGCAACATTAGATGTAATTTATGTTCCACTGATAGAGACGTGGAGACAGCAGCTGATCTGGGGGTACTTCTGTTGATTTGTTGAGTATTTTGCACTTCATCTTTTTAAAATTTTACTGAAGTCTAGTTGACTTACAATGTTGTGTTAATTTCTGCTGTACAGCAAAGTGATTCAGTTATACATATATATATATATATATATACGTTCTTTTTCACATTCTTTTCCATTGTGGTTTAACACGAGGTGTTGAATATAGTTCCTGTGCTGTACAGTAGGACATTGTTGTTTATCGATCCTATATATAACAGTTTGCATCTGCTAATCCCAAACTCCCCTCGCCCCGTTGGCAACCACACGTCTGTTTCGTAGATAAGTTCACTTGTCATATTTTAGATTCCACATATAAGTGATATCATATGGTATTTGTTCGTCTTGAGCTGCCTTGAAATTTAAGTTTTTTCACTCTCAACTTATTATAAGCCAGTTGTTGGCTTATTATAGAATGCTTGGCTCTGATGTGGCGGTAATTAACTGTCATATGGCATGTGTGTCAGTTTATACATTTTTTCATAAGAGGTGTAGCTGTTGGTTTGGTATGTCCGTGGAAGGAGGTGAGCTGACAAGCCTCCGATGTCACTGTCTTGGACCCTTCCCTCCCTAGATGCTTTTGCAAATTTGTTTGGGGGTATTATTAATAATTTCTTTGAATATCCTTAAAAATAAGTGAATCTTGTTGCTATTTCTTTGGAGTGGCATAAATTACTGAGCAGTAGGCTTTCACCCTGCACGCCTGGACGCTGACTTAATTGTGAGATTGAACCACGTCATCTGGTGTCGAAGAAAACTCTTCTCTCACCACCTTATGTGGAACATGCTCCTCAGAGAGCATCCTCTGGTTTGTCTACAACAATTGCTTTCATAGGTACTTCTATGTGCAACTTTTCACAAAAGTTAAATTTTTAATTAAAAAAATCTTAAATTAGCTAGATTTTTCACCCTTGTTTCTTTCCCCTTCCTGTGCCCTGCCTCCCCTCCCACCCCCCACTCCCAAATTTCTGGGGGCACTTCTTTGAAGGTACATCAGGTCATTTGTATAGGTATATTTTCAACAAAATGGTGTTGAAGAAAAGAACATAAAGTCTTTTGGGTCTATATTTCTTTCCATTTGGAAGAAAGCTTGTACGAAGGGTTGACCTGTAACAAACCAAAACAAATGTGCGCAAGCTCAACGCGGCTTCTCTTTTATTGTGCGTATTAGGTGTGGGAAGTGGCCGTTTGGTGGCATTTTGTTAGCTAGGAGGGACACACTTTGCGGATCGCGAATTCTCTATATGGTCTTGTCTGTAGCAATCAAGTTGGACCTTCAGACCTTCTCTAGAAGTAGAGAGGCAGCCGTTGAACAGCCTAGACTCAGACCTGGGTTAGAGCCTGGGGTACTCACTTGTGTTGTAAGTGACCTTGAGCTGGCTGCGTAAACTCCGGGAAGTAGCACCTTGCTTCAAGGATTAAAGGCGGGAAGTCGTGGAAAGGGCCAGCCCGTGATGTGATGGATGTCCACGCCTTGTAGGTCTGTTAGTTCTCTCTTGCTCTGTTTCCGTCGACAGTATGCATTTGCCTCCCCAGCCCTACCCCGCCCAAGAAAGAGTGACTAAGATACGGGAAAGTTTTACCTTTAAGACCTTTCGCAACAGCTATTTGTACATCTGGGTGTGTGCCCATTCTGGTGTTTCCTATGTAAAGTAACAGTCTGCATTTCCCCACCTGCATATCCTACAGGGTTTTTTTTCTTGATATGAATTGCTGCCCCCTCCTCCTCGAGTTGCCACCGTTGTCTGACTGGCCGAATCCTTCTTCTCCTTTGCAGCCCAGTCACAAGGCCTGGATTCCAGCTGTGCCTCTGGATGCTCCCCCAGGTCAGGGTACTTAATTGCACCTGCTCCCGGGGCTCTCTCCCTGGCACTTCAGTTGTACCCTAGTTCTGCGTGCTTTCAGGGCAGGGTCCCACTTCATGCATCTTGCGTCTCCTGCGCAGCTGTCCTGGCCGCTAGTGGATAACGTGTGAATTATTCGTAGGCAGTATTAATTTGGACGGGTTACCTAAACACTGGGACTTAGCTTCCTCATCTGTGAAATGTGGCTTTCTGCTCTGGACATGCTCTCGCCAAGCTCACTGATAAAGGTGCAATTGCCAAGGTAGGTGGCTTGTCTTGGATCTTGTGCCCTGTGACCTGACCGTGACCATGGCCTCTTGAGCCTCCTCTGGCCCCGCCCACACACAGTGTGCCCATTCTTGCTGCTGTGACTTGGCCCGGCTGTGACTTGCCTGCTGTGGGATTCTGCCCTGGGCCCCCTTGTCTGTCCACAGCTCTCCTTCCGCCGTGTCCATCACTCCCAGACTCGCATCTGCTCTGCTGGCTCCAGACCCGCCTCGCAGATGTCATCTGAGCGAGCATGCTTGCCCCCTGCACACTCTCAAACTGAGCGTGCTCGAGGTGGGGGGGAGTCTTTCTCCCCTAGGACCCACGCCTCCCCGCATTGGTTCATGTCATCATCCACTGATGACTCACGGCCTTTCCTCTTCCTTCAGGCCCTGGTCCGGTGGCCAGTCCCAATGGCTCTGTGGCCTGAGTGTCCTTTGAACTGGCTCTTTCCTCTCTGTCTCCTTGCCACTTCAGGCCCTCCTTTCTCAAGGAGGCTGGAACAGCAGCGGCCTGCACCCTGTTGCTACACACTCCTTATTCTGGTCCTTCTTTTGCGAAAGCAGAGCTTGGGTCACATGTTGTTGGTGTTTTTTGTTTTGTAAATTAATTAATTAATTTTATTTTTGGCTGCATTGGGTCTTATTTGCTGGACGCGGGCTTTCTCTAGTTGCAGCGAGCTGGGGCTACTCTTGTTGCGGTGCTCGGGCTTCTCACTGTGGTGGCTCCTCTTGTTGCGGAGCACGGGCTCTAGGCGCACGGGCCTCAGTAGTTGTGGCACATGGGCTCAGTAGTTGTGGCTCGCGTGCTCTAGAGCTCAGGCTCAGTAGTTGCGGTGCACGGGCTTAGCTGCTCCGTGGCATGTGGGATCTTCCTGGACCAGGGCTGGAACCCATGTCCCCTGAATTTGGCAGGCGGATTCTTAACCACTGCACTACCAGGGAAGTCCTTGTCAGTGTTTTTTCATCACTCATGGGCTCACCTATAAACGCCTCCGCAGGACATGCAAAGCCCCTCTCTCTCTGAACCCACCCCCATCCTGACGTCACCTCCCGCTGTCCCCACTACCCCTGCTGCTTTGCATTTTCAAGCCTCAGTGCTTCCTTCACATTTTGGGGTTTTTTGTTTTTGTTTTGTTTTTGCTGAAAATGCCCTTTCTCTAATTTTCCAACACCGTGGTTCTCATACCTGGAGGATTATTGGGACCTGTGTTGTTCTTTTTGAATTATCGACTTCTGCGCCTGCCCCCAAAGATTTTGATTCGATGTCTGGAGTGAGATCTGGTCTCATTTTCTGTAAGACGACAACGTTGAAATGGATGTTTACAAAGATACAAAATTCTGTATGTCAGTGGTTCTAGAATGCTTCTGTATTAGTTCACACTTTGTTTTATGTTAGACAAATATGAAAAGAGAGAGAGGGGAGGAGGGAGAGGGAGGGAGCGACTCCTCGGATGTTTGTGGAGATCAGCTGTCATTAGGTCTTATGTCCCCAACTTTGTGACAGTCAGCCCTTCATGCTGTTTCCTTTGGGGTGTCCTCAAAGCACTTTCTGTATAGTCTTTAATAACTGAGTTGAAGTTCCTGGTGCATGTGTTTGCTTTTATTTTTATTTATTTATTTATTTATTTTAACATCTTTATTGGAGTATAATTGCTTTACAATGGTGTGTTAGTTTCTGCTTTATAACAAAGTGAATCAGTTATACATATACATATGTTCCCATATCTCTTCCCTCTTGCGTCTCCCTGCTTTTTTCATTAGATTCTAAAGCCATCCAGGGCTAGCGCGGGGCTTATGTGTCTTTTGATTTCCCATGCTTTGCCCAGAGTAGATGCTCCGTACGTTTTTGTTTAGTTATGAGATATTTGAAAGTTTTTAAACTGTAAGAAGTTTTGTAGATGTGAGTAGTTATTAATGTCAATATTCATTTTTCTGGTATATCTACTTTTTGCTTAATTAAAAAAATATTGTTGGAACCCTTTAGGAGAGAAAAAGTGCTTAGAACCTGTTGGAATGACATTTTGCTTGTATTAAGTCTAGCTGTTTCAAAGAACAATGGTCTCTCAGACAATGTACAACAATGTTCAACTGTTTTTCTCCTTGTAATGCAAGAAAAAGCACATAGTTGTCTGTGTCTTTAGGCAGAGATATCTCTGTGGATCTGTGGCAGCATCGACATGTAGATGGTGTGATTTGTTCCTAATTTAGGTCCCTGCAACAGTGATTTTGTTGTTGTTAAATGTGTTTCTTACAAGTTCCTAATGTCAAATGTATTTTTCTTGTATTTGTAGATTCTAAGGCATGTGTACCTTAACGTTCTGTGAGAATCTACTTCATAAGAGATAGAAATGCAGGTTTTTCTTGAGTCTTTAAACACCACAGGAGAGTCTTATTTGTAGTTTTTTATTTTATCATTTTGCAAGGGCAAAAGTAATGTTAAGGGAGAGAAAAGAGCCACAGCACTATTACCAGCTTGTACGCATTCCTGAAAATTGAGAACGATGTCGTTCCTGGTGAGTTATGAGGACATTTAAGAACTTGCCTTGGCAGGCTTGGGGGTGAACGCTATCCCTCATGGCTTTCTGGAGGCTCCTTTCTCTTATTCACCTACTTGCCTCCTGGACCAGTGCTTGAGGCCCCCAGAGCTGAGACATTTGGTTCCTTTCAGTGGTAGTTTCAGACCAGCAGCATCCCCTTGACTCCCTCGCCAGGGATGGTACGGAACTCCAAATGGAAGAGGGTGCATTCTACAGACTCTCGGGGATCTTCACCAGATCCTGACCCAGAGGAGTTTTGGAGAAACTCAGAGCTCTTCTTTTCCACCAGTTACAGGGCCGCCCAAGTCATTAAAATAAGTTTCTCTTTCTCTCAAACCATAGGGTACCCCGTGCTTTCCATTTCTGTGTCTGCATCCCTGTGTCTTCCAGACCGCCCCCGCCCAGGCCCCTCCCCACGCTGGGCGCCAGCGTCCCTGCCAAGTGTAGCACCCAGGTGTGCATCAGCCCTTCACTTTGAACTTGAGGCTGTCATCTCTGGGAAGACGCCCCAATTTTTGTTTTGTTTCTTTAGTAAACTGGGAGATCTTAATTTTCTGTAACCTTGGTGTTTTTGTCCTGAGAATTTAAATGTAACATGAAATGAAAAATTCAAGTCTGTGTTGCTAATATGAAATTTTAATTTTTCTTTACAGGTCAACTTTGTAGTGTGCCAAGTCTTTGCCTTGCTAGCAGCCATTTGGTTTCGAACTTACCTACATTCAAGCAAAACTAGCTCTTTTATAAGACATGTCGTTGCTACCCTTTTGGGCCTTTATCTTGCACTTTTTTGCTTTGGATGGTAAGTAATTATTTTGATCATATTTAATGAAGACTTTGGACGTCTTTGTGAATTGAGTGTGTAGAAGGATACATTATGTAGAGTTTTATTCTTATAGTTACTAAAAAGTTTTATATTTTTATTTTTAATACAAAAAAAAGAGTGGAGAGTGGGCTCTGTCTCTTCAGTTGGGGTTCAGAGGGCAATTTCTTATTATTTATAACTTATGAAAAAGGACAGATGAAGAAAAAGGATATAAAGACATTTTATTCTGCCATGAGTAGCTCTTTCACCTGTTTTGCAGGTCTTTTATGCCAAGACAAATGAACCATTTAAAATAGCTTTTTTCTTTCTGTGCAAGTGGCTTTTAAGAGTCTGGTAAAGCCCATTGATAGAACTCTATTACCGTTTTTTAGATTCTGCCATTAGCCAAAAGAGGTTTCTTGTTTGGTTGGTTTTGGCGGGGAAGAATTATTTAGCATGGAAAGCTTTTATTTATGGCCCTTCAGATGCTGTGTGTATCCTTCACTTAGCTCCCTTCTTAATCGTCAGGGCTGTGAAGCAGTACAGAAACACTGTCACTTCCTGTTCGTCCCAGGTGACGGTGGTTGAATGTGACAGAGGAAATCAGGAGAAGCACACAGTGTCTCCACGAAACAGCAGAGACGCTCAGTGGGAGGACTCTCTGCTCTATGATTTCTCCCGAATTTTCCCTCTTAAGTGAGAGCTTATGCTGCTTGCTCATTTGCTATGTTTACACAGTCCCAGAGAAGGCTTTCTAGGTCTGCTGGTCGGCAGGCCGTTGCTGGACATGGAAATTCCCTGAGAGGATGGAAATGCGGTCACTTGATCCGTGGTTTAGCAGCTTCTGTCGTGGGGTGCAGACTGTTGGACTTTGACAGTGCCTCTGCACTTGTCCTAGGAGGTTGTTCTTGATTCTCGGGAGGGTTGAAACGTACTGGTATTTCTGAATCTAGTTTTTGCCTCTGGCAAATTGCACATGTGTCCTAGAAACTCACGTGAAATCTGAGATAATTTATTCAGTCTCTGCCATGTTGCCCTGTGACCAGTCCTCTGACAGGCCCTGCCGGTGGTGGGTGTGTGCGGAGTCCTTGGGGTCTCAGTGGGATCTCTTACATCAGATCTAGGCATGGTTTCTCCACTTCCTTCATAACATCAAGTTTATGTCATCAAAGTTTTCTTAGGTTTCTCAGGTGATTCTATTTAAACTTCTTGTAAATCATGTCATGGGGGTAGTGTGTATGTGCGTGTGTGTGTATTTAGCTTTGTGTTATGGAGCCTTTCGAATACAGAAGTACAGAAAATAATATAATGAACCCTCCTATATCCATTGTCCAGCTTCAACGATTATTAAAATTCTACCGTTCTTATTTTATTCTTTCCTCAACTTATTTTTCTGGAGTATTTTCAAGCAGATCCCAGTCTACACATTTCACCCATACATACTTGGTGTTCAGTGTGTATTTCGGCAGCATATTTTGAGGAGGGGTCGGGGAAGACTTGCCGTCCAGAGTGGCCAACTCCGGGACACCCTTCACGTTGCAGTCTGTGGACACAGAGTAGAAGACTGAGATGTGAGCTGTGTTTTCTGGGGCCGTGTGACTCGGAGCACTGCCAGAGGGGAGGTCTTTACCGACAGGGTGCTTTCTTGCTGTGAAGGCTTCTCACATGCTTTATCACAGTGTCCCGAGGAACCCACCTTAATGTCAGGTGGTCCTAAGTATTTCAAATTATATGTGATAGCCAGGTTTTTTTTTTTTTTTTTTTTTTTTTTTT
>NW_021703775.1:82701425-82781420 GCF_005190385.1 Monodon monoceros
TGAGGAAATGACACACAGGGGATAGTCCCTAAGCGCTGGTCTTCGGAAAGCTGGACGGGGCGTGTAGAACCACAGAAAGAGAATCAAGGAAAAAAGGAGCCACGACGTCACACAACCACATGCAGCGGGGCTGCCTTGAGACCCCAGTTCCCTCATCCTAGAAATTTTAGAGCTTAGGTCAGTGAATTCTTAACCTGACAATGGTCCTGGATGCCATCAAAGCCAAGGCCTTTATTGGAGAAAAGGGATGGAAGCACAGAAGCACAGAGAATGGACGGGTCCCTTCCTGACCGGGGCCAGCACGGGAATCCCTTCCCCACTCCCCTCCCAGCCTGGACTCCTTCCACTGTCCCAAAAAGAGGCCAGCCCGGGGTTGTTGCTTGGCATCACATGAGCCAACTCTGAGTGCAGATTGAGCCAGACATTTGTAGCTTCAGCCATCAATGACCTGAAGCCATGAGGGGAGGGGGAATCATGATACTCTGGACTCTTAAGTAGCAAGCTACAATTGTATGGATTTTACGTTGATATTAAAAAGCACTTCTGAATGTACTGAGTGTTTTTCTGACACACTATGTCATTTAATGCCCACAGAATCTTCTGAAAACGATCGTGCTACTATTTCCACTTTGCAGCCAGGTAGGGTTGAAAGCTGGGCTGTCACCTGGGTGTCCTGAGCTCCCAGGTCACTGGCTTTGTCCCCACGCATGCCTCCCACACAGCACTGGGCTTTGTTAAGGCACCGCTCTCCTCCTTCATGAGGCCGGATGCCCATCTCTCAGTTAGGTGACCGTCCACCCCGTCCTGTATGTGCGTCAGCTGCTTGGTGTCCAGTTCACTGAAACTGTCAGGCATCCCTGTCTGTGATGCGTCAAGGACCAAGTGGGAAGGTGAGTGGGAGCCACAAGGGGGAATCCAGGGGCCTTCTCCTTCTGGGAGTAAATGGTCCACATGACTAATTGGAAAATTGATTCCAAGGGGGCAGACAGTGGGGAGAAGCAGCACACGGATCTGTCCTCGATGAATAGGCAGGGCTGGAACAGAGGTGGAGGAGGGATGGAGTAAAGGCAAGCATCCAGAGAACGGAACAGTGAATGATGCATGGGGTTGGTGATGGCTCTGTGGGTTCCTGACCTGCCTGCTCCTTTCCTGTTGATTCATATGGGGGGAATGGCTGGGGCTTGCGCTCTGTCATTGAACATGAACTGCAAAATGCATGAGTGACATCAAGGGGCCCAGAGGTTCCTTGAATCACCAGGTTATTTGGAGACTTTTCTCTTCTCTTGCTCTTTCCTCTGCCCCTTGTACCCTCCTCACCTGCTTATCCTCTTTCAGTCCTAGTAATGGAGCCCAGACACTCTGCAACATCCGGTCCCCTCGACCTCCAGGTTGGGATAAATGATGCTCTTCTGCACTTCCTTGCAACTGCCCACTTACCCTCTTCCTGACCAATATCTTGTCAGCTAGATAGGCAGGGCACAGTGGGGTCAGACAAGTTACGGTGAGTGAACAAAACAAAACAAAGCAAAGCACACCTGGCGGTGGCCTCATACAGAACCAAGCGCACATTCTGGTTCTTTTGCTGATTAAAGCTGAGACTGCGGGGAGCTTAATCATTTAGCTGAATTTCCTGCCTCATGGGATTCTTGGGTCCAAAGTGTCCGCCCACAGCTCCATGAATAGGTCTCTTCCCACAAGGACAGGCTCTTGTCTGACTGCGTCTGCAGCATCATGGCGTCTTTTTTTTGTTTTTTTAATTTAATTTATTTTTTATACAGCAGGTTCTTATTAGTGATCTATTTTATACATATTAGTGTATATATGTCAATCCCAATCGCCCGATTCCTCACACCACCGCCCTTCTGGTTGCATCCAGCCTGTGACCTAAACCAGCCACTGAACTGGGCTTAAATCTCCGTGGGAACGTCTCAGAGCCTCTATGTCTGGTGTGCCAGCTGTTGGCCGAGTGTGGCAATGTTAACTATAACATCTGATGCTGTCCTAAGAGCCTGGTGAAGAGCAGCGTCTGCAGCATTGCGGCCCTTGACGCCTCATCTGCCCGCCGTCCTGTCTGCGCTGCAGCTGTGGCCAGAGGGACACTTGGCCGGAGCCTCCGCATCTGTGAAGTGAGGGAGCTGGGGGGGCCTTGCAGCTCAAGGATGCTATGATTCTCTCTCACACTAGCGGGAGGGCAGAGATACAGTCCCCGCTGGCTGTATCTATATTTCGGGCCCAAGGGTCATCTCCTCGTGGAGATGAAGCATTGTTGAAACACATGCTGACTCCAAGCAGCTGTGTGGCCAGACCTGCAGTGAGGGTTAGAGCTATCGGGTCCAGGGCCAGCCCTGCGGCCTGGAGGGGAGGGTGGGTGGCAGAGCGAGAACCAGACCAGGTCCCCGGCCTCCTGGCCAGGGTTTATCAGAGGCACCCCAGCAGCACCCGCTTTGCTGGCCCGTGTCTCAGGAGGTCTCTGGGCTGAGCCGGTGCACCCAGGGCCCCTGACTCCAGGTCTGGATTCCTTGTAGCTGCCAGGCCTTCTGTGCAGGGAAGGGCATAGGATGGGCCCAAGGGCAGCTTACCACCCTGGGAGACAGTTTTGAAAAAGCTCAGCTGACCAGGAAGAGGCCCCTGTAATGTTTTCAGGGTTGACATCAGTAAAATAATACTCACCACTGGCCCCAGGAAAAACAGGTGAAATATGCTTTTTTTCTCAAAATGATGCTCTGCTTATTGCCTTTCGTGGAGCCACCTGCTCAGCACTTGGGACCCACCGGACACCCCCCATCATTCTCTCATTTGCTCACGTCTTGCAAAGCCCGGCCTTCCAGGGCCCTGTTCTGGATGATGAAGTTGCTGAGATGAACCCTAAATGCTTTCTTCTGGTCACGGCCACTCACCATGTCCTCACTGTCCTCTTATACATTATCACCTGACTTCATTCAGTTCAGTAGACAAGCATTTACCGAATGCTTCCCACGGACAAGGTGCTTGCTCAGTACCACAGTTTTTGGTGTAGGTTCCTTTGGTGTTGCCTTGGACTTGGTTCTACAGCAGGAGTCTAAGTTCCCCGAGGGCAGACGCTTCCCCTTGTGTCCATATCCCAAAGTACCCAGCCATTAGGGGGTCTTATTAAAAATTTATTTCAGTGTTTGTTTTTTTTGCAGTATGCGGGCCTCTCACCGCCACGGCCTCTATTTCAGTGTTTTTTTTTTTTTTTAATAAAAATAACAACAAAATAATTGCTGAACTAAATAAAATGCCAGCAGTGATGTAGAAATGATGAAAACCTTTACCTAAGGACAAGAAGTTTCCTTTCTAGCGGGTAAAGGACATAACAGCCACAGCTGCCATTGCATGTGACACACGGCCATTACCTCTGGTGATGTTAATGGTCCTTCTAGGTACATATTATTATCCTATTTTAAAGATGAGGAACCAGAGTCCTGCTCAGAGTAACAAATGTAGTAAGTTGTGATGTGATTTCAGGTGTGGGTGTAGGTCTTTTAGACTCCGGAGCTGTGGTCTTTTTGTTAAGTTATGCTGCTTATTCTGTTCATTCGTTGTGTTCATCTACAGGTCAGATTTAATGTAACAGGTCACTGTACACATGTTTCTGGCGCCTGCATTATGAGAGGACATAAACAAGCCCAAGTGAGATTAAATAGATCTTATTCTCATGGGTAGTATACACACTCATGGAATATGATTAAGTACCAAATAAGAGGCACAGAGGATGTGTGTGTTGTCTCAAAGAGTTCTGTTGAGCATTTGTGTTTCTTTATAAAGCTAGTGGCACAGCTAGAAATTGGGGCCAGAAACACTTCTGAGAGCTGGAGTTTGGTTCCCTCTGTCTTGCTGGCAATTTTGACCTCCTGATCCTATAGTTCTTTTTCTCTGAAACAAGAGCGTTATAAATTGCCCACCCCAACTCAGCCTGATTATTTTAATGTTAGCTGAAAGAACCAAGTGTTCCTGAGAAAGCTCATCCAAATGGCTCCTGCTTTGGGAGTGGAGGGGTGTCGATGCTTCAGGGGTCTTCAGGGTGAGCTGATCTGGGATGATAAAAAGACAGTATCCCATTGGATTTGCAGCTCTTCCTTAACTCTAACAGAAAGGCAAGAAGAGAACATTAATGATTAGGGCATCCCCATTTAGTAAATGAAATACCCCCCCTCCAAGACCGCTACCCATCAAAACCTTGGGAGTTGGAGGAGGTCACACACCTGCATATACTAATGAGGGTCATTATCCCCAGGAGACCAGTGAGGTCTGCAAAGGGAATTTATCGTGGCTATTCTTTGCTGTGACAAAGGAGCCTCCTTTGTCAATATGCCTTCCTTCTGTCTGTGTCTATCATTAAAATAGTGTAGGGGCAGGGTTGGAGAGAGGAGCCCTTACGCCAAGGGATTCCTGGAAATCTAAGAGGCTCAGCTGTTCCATGGACAAAAATGAATTTGGCACGTGGCACATAGCCGGAAGCGAATTCTTCACCACTGGGAGAAGCTGCCAATCCAGGCAGATTCTGAATCCTTCTAGATTCAGAATGGTGGTGGCTGTTTTGATAGCATGTCCTTCGTTAGTATAAAGACTTCATTTGGGCTTTTGAAAATCATGGTGCATGTCCCCTGTAGCTGGTAGGAGGAGGGGGCTCGGAAATAGATTCCATTAGGGATGTTCCTGAAACCTCCTGTGCTCTCGTTCATTAGGATGAAGGTGATGGACCTCTTATCGGGGTGGCATACCTGCAGGCTTAGCAGGAGAATCCAGCACCTCTAACATGTTGCCCAAAGAATGCAAGCCACTGAAAACAAGCTGAGCTTCTCAAACAAGGAGTAGGTGGTTTTCGTCTGCTGTGAGGCTGGGACATGGCACCTCCATCTGCCTAGCACTGTTAGAGGGTGTCTGGCCAAAGCCACCTATCCCATTTTTGTAGTTCTGATAGCATTTGCCATATAGAAATTTTCCTATGCTATTGTGTATGGAGTTCCTATCATTTTAAAATATCAAAGATTTTCACTTGGGGAGATGGAGGTGTGAAGAAGTAAGTGGACAGAAGCTGTGACTCAAACTTTTTGTTGAAAATGCTTTCATGGACGTATTAGTCTTTTGGCTGCTGTTAATTTTCTCCTACTTACTTCCTTTTTGTAATAAACGTATTTTCAAAGTAATATATGCTCATGGCAGAAAGTGTGGAAAGTTCTAAAAAGCATAAAGATTCTAAGAAAAAAGTAATCTGTGGTTGTACCATCAAGGGGCAGCCATATGAATGTTGTGGCTTATTCATGTTTTCTCTTTTGCAGAGAGAGATTACCAAGGGATATGTGTGTGTGTGTGTGTGTGTGTGTGTGTGTGTGTGTGTGTGTGTAAATCATTTTTGCTAGAACAGTATTATCTATTTAACTTGAATCCTTTTGAACTCAGTATTATAGAGTCTTTTGATACTGCCTTTTGAACTCAGTATTATAGAGTAAGCCTTCCTATTTTATGAAAATTTTTTGCCAACATATATTTTTTTCTGGTTTAAAAATATTGCTTTCCCTACCACATGTTTCTTTGTGATTCAAAAACAATTCTACCTTGATGGGGCTTTAGTCTGAATATAAACAAGTCCAGTTGTTTTGAAGCAATTTTTTTACCCTAAGGAGAGACTTTCCATTTGTTTCTGTTTACAAGTTACAAAATATTTCATCCTCTGTGACTTCTGTCTGGAGTAGGTGCAAGATTGGGAAACGATATTGGTTGTTTCATTTGATGGTGCTTGTGGGTGAAATTGGGTTGTCTATTTTCTTTCCAACAAATGCATTACTTTCCCCCAAATCTAACTTCCAAATTTTCTCTTCTCTAAATTCTCATCACCTTATTTGTTATTCTTCACAAAACTGTTTTTTAAATGATTTTTGTGGAACATAAATTACCTTTATCACATAAAAATTCTGAAACCCAGGTCAGGCATCTTGCACAGCCCCCAGTGGGAGAGTCCAACTACTTCTTTATATTTCATGTGATGCTTGGCAGTCCTTCTCCCTCTTCTCTCCCTTATACACTTTGGCTGGAACAGAATGATTCCAAGCAGGTGTGTCCTAGCCCATAAGCCCGGGTTTAAGGATGCTTTCGTAAAAACAAATGAGCAATGAACATATTCGATGCCATACAATTAGATCTCAAGATAGCAACTCTAGATTTTTTAAAATAAAAGATACCATACCTAATGGAAATGACATGATTCCAAAAACACCTACAGTATAACATTGCTACATGAGTCAAAAAAATAAAGATACAATTAAAGAAGTATCGGCAAAGAGAATAAGAAAGGGATGTGACTTAGGCAGAAGCTAACTCACATAGAAAAAAATTGACCAAAGAGACAAAAACAGTGGAAGTGACCAGAGAAAAATGTTCTCTTCTCTAAAAACACCTACACAATGAATGCCAAGGAATAGGGAAGAAAATGAAATAAGCCGCAGAAGTAATCAGCTTTTATCTCTTTATTGTAAAGTAATGCATGCATTGAAATAGAGTTTTAGCAATAGGAGGCTTTAGTCAGTGACCACACAGCCTGGTTTGCTCAGACAGTCTCTGTTCTTACCTCAAATCCTTCCATAATTATTCCCAGTGTTGCCTTTCACTCTCAGACTTGTGGCAGTTTGGACATTGTTATATGGTCTCTCTATAATAGCAAACTCAAATATTTGTGATGTGGAAAATAATTAGTAAAGACAAACGGTTTCCTTCAAGCTTTTTGGAATGTGAGGTCAAAATGACAAGACAAAATTCAACATGTTTACATCAACAGCTCAGATCTACAGTGACATTGGGGAGTGACTGAATGAGGATTTCAGGAGAACGTATAGAATGCGGTGTGGAAGAATTAAGTTACTGCTGTCGCTATAATCATACATTTGTAGGGTGAGCAGTTTCCAGAGACTTTCCACATCCCTCGACTCCTGAGTTCTCCTATGACTTTGAGTGGCCTGGAAGGAGGAGATAATGATAACTGTGATGGAGGAGATGCCAGCCCACCTTGCTCTTGGGTTTTGGTGACACCACCTTGGGGATGGACGCCACCCCCTCCTGATTCTGGAGGGAAAGGAGTAAAAACAGACTGGAACACATTCTAAGGATTGGGACCTCAGAGGCAGGAATCTATTGGGAAAATCTTGGGAAATGAAATTCGTGGATCAACATAGAATCATGACTAATGGGGTTTTGGGGTTTTAGGGGCCTGCTTTCAGTGGAGATGAACAGTTTACATGATTAATAGAAAAAGGACCAAATGAGGAAAAGTAGCTCCTTAGGAGAGCATTTTGAGGTGATGGGATTGATCATCTGGAAAAAGGTGGTTTGGTACCCAAACTCTTTAAATGTGTCCTTGGAAAGGTCAATAGATTCTATAGAGTTTTTTCTTATTTTTTTCCTCCTTATTATCCACAATTAATATTAATAGGATAATATTATCTGTTATTATCATATTATCCAAAAAAGTAGCACTTCCCCCACCCCAGAGAAGTAATTGAAAAGAAATGAATATTCAAAAGCAAAGTGCTTGACATTCAAACGTCTGTATTTGGGGAAGGCTATCGATTGCCAGCAATTAGCTAAGTGGCTGGGTTATCAGTGATTATGGGCTGAGGAGTGGCTCACTTCCCACTGGCAGAAAGGTAGGTTCAAGTGTTCAAATCTAATCCCCTTGGGAATGACTTTGTGGCAGGTCATCCAGTGATGTGCATTCATTCCAAGAAGAGAGTGTATCCCAGATAGTTGGCTCCTAGCTCCTCTGGAGGAGAAATAAGGGCACACAGAACCTGTGACTTGTGGAGGGATCCCTTTCCTCTTTCTGAGTCATCCAGTGGGATATATCTGGACAAGTCTGACCTAGGTTTGATTTCCGGTTTCAGTTTACCAGTGGTGAGGTCTTAGGTCTGTTTCTTAATCTGCATGGGGTGGTAGGGGTGGAGGAGGGCAGTCGTGGGAAGATTTGCTGAGAAATTCTAACGAGCTATTGTATTTGAAGTACTTAGGGCTCTGCAAGGAGGCTATTCATTGCATTTGGTTCCCTGGATCCGGTGGTACTCTGCTGTAGAGAACTGCAGAGGGACAGGCTTAGAAGGAACTACAGCCTCTGGGCCAAAGAGCTCCCTGGTTTTTGTGATTTCATTCTTATTAATTACTCTGTACCAAAGTAGACTTTAGTGTAGTAGCGAGGTGGTCTTTTATTTAAAAGCTTTAGAAGAAAGTTAAATGAGCTGCAATAAGTGACATAATCTAGTTTAATTTTAAATTTCTTGTCACTATAAATAAATAGAACAGTTTTCTTAAGATGTGTATCAACTTTTTTACTCTTTTAATTAATTCGCTCATTAATAGACATACTTGCCTGTGCCTTATAATTTGAACTCTCTATAATGTTATCAGATTGCAGCAAGCTTCTGACTTTTCTAGGCAACTCCTGGAAGGTGGAACTTTTACTAAGGGTTTTGTGGGAAGACCCAGGAAATGGCTTCCCTTGTACACCATGTGGCAACACATTGAAAATCCGCCCTGAATGTGCCTGTGTCTTTCTCCTGCTGTTCTCTCTACGATGGATCCACATTCTTTGTTCCCAAATCCATTCTTGCTCTCCCCTCAGGCCGCCTCTGTATTTCCCTAGTTCCAACCTCCTCCTTCTAGATCTTTTCCCTGCGTGTATTTGCTCTACTTTTTATACGTAGCCATTAAGCTCCTTTTTTTCTTCTCCAGTTTATCTCCTCCCAGCCCTCTCGCTTCTCCTTCCTCCTTAGAAAACGAAGGACCTTCCTTAGGACCCACTGGCTTTAGGCTCAGGGTACGTATTCTAAATGATGAAGAATTTTTGAAACTTCCTATGACAATAAAATGACTCAATGACATTTATGGCTGCCAGGGCTGATTAGCCAGTTGTACCAAATATCATAACATATAAAAATTCTATGGGATAAGAACACTTTAATTTACATTGCAATTTTAAAAACATCTTATTTACAAAAGTAGAGTGGGAAAAGATTTATGACTCTCTTTAATGTCTTGGCCTGGACATTCTTTTTCTAGTTTCTTCTAGTGGATTACAGAATTGGTATTTACATTTCTATATGCTCCGAATTAACAATTTTCTATTTACTAATAGTGCTTGTCAGAAAAGATTAGAGAAATAGGAAAGAAACAGGGAGAGAGAGAGGAAAGGAAGGATGGGCATACGGTACTCTAAATGACTTCTTCGAAATGTCATGTCACTAAGTGGTAGCTAAGCTGATGGATGGCCACACCTCTGTCTTGTGCTAGGAGGCCACGCCCTGCAATAGTTTAAAGGGCTCAAAGGTCAGACTCTGGGTTTTGGATACCTCTTCAAGCACTTGGTGGCTTGTAACTTTCAGTGAGTTACTTAATGTGTATCCACCTTAGTTCCCTAAATAACAATATTACTGAGGTGTATGGTTTCCATGGGAAAATAGGTGTTTAGAATTTTGCCCAGCACATTGTAAATGCTCAATAAATTCAGCTGTCATTAGTTTTATTATAGGGTACACCTTCAGTGATATTTTCTGAAGGCAAACTCCAAGACATGCTTCCTAAGACAGGATCGTGGTGGTGAGTACTATCGTGGTGGTGAGTACTATCGTGGTGGTGAGTACTAGGTGTGCATTATTGCCAGGTTTCTTGACAATTCCAGAATCAGAGCCAGGCATGGCACTTGTGAACCATGCATCAGGGTTTTAGGCACATCACAGGCCTGGGCAGGACCCTGCCCCACTGAATTCTTCCCTAAGTTCCAGTCTGGCATCCCCTGCTCTGTCGAAGTTGCTCTGTGGTCGACATTCCTGTCTTGACCTGTTCAATAAAGATTTGTGTCCACAGTCCTCCAGACTGCTTTTGTGTAGAAGATGTAGAAATGACTAAAACGTACAGTGTCTTGGCTCTTGTCACTTGCATTCTGTCAGGGGGTGGAAGGTGGGGTGAGGCGGGGTGGAGACAGAAAAAGAAACAGGTAAATATGTAGTCTGTAAGTCTTTTGCACTTTTAAGAATTATATTATTTTTTAATTAGACTTTTTATTTTCAAATCATTGTAGATTCATGTGTAAGAAATAATACAGAAAGATCCCAGGTGCTCTTGACCCACTTTTCCTGACTGGTAACATCTTACAAAGCCATAGTACAATATCACAGTCAGGACACTTACACTGACTCAGTCAAGGTACAGGACAACTCCATCATCACGAGCATCCCTTTTGTGGCTCTTTTATAGCCGTACTAGCTTCCCTCCCCCCCTCACCTCATCTCTAGTCCCTGACAACCACTAATCTGTTCTCTACTTCTACGATTTTGTCACGTCAAGAATATTACATAAGTGGAATCATAGAGTATGTAACCTTTTGGGACTGACTTTTTTTTTTTTTTTCCCACATAACATGATTCTCTGGAGATTTATCCAAGTTGTGGCATGTATCAACAGTGTGTTCCTTTTTATTGCCAGTAGTACTGTTCCATGGTGTGGATGTGCCATAGTGTGTTTAAACATTTACCCATTGAAGGACATCTGGCTTATTTCCAGTTTTTTGCTATTATGAGTAAAGCTGCTATGAACACTGGTGTGCAGGTTTTGAATGAACATAAGTTTTTGTTTCTCTGGGATAAATGCCCAGGAGTGCAAATGCTGGGTGTATGGTAGTTATATGTTTAATTTTAAAGAAACTACCAAACTGTTTTTCAAAGTGGTTGTGGCATTTTACATTGCCATGAGCAATGTATGATGGATTAAGCTTCTCCACACCCTCACCAGCATTTGGTGTTGTCACTATTTCTTACAACTATTCTGTTGAATGTGTAGTGATATTTCATTGTGGTTTTACTTTGTATTCCCCTAGTGGATACTGGTGCTAAACATCTTTTTATGTGCTTATTTGCCATCTGTATATCCTCACCAGTGAAAAGTCTGTTCATTTCTTTTGTATATTTTGTGATTGAATTGTTTGTTTTTTTCACTGTTAAGTTTTGAGAGCTGTTTATGTATTGAGATTAGTCCTTTGTTAGATATGTGGTTTGCAAATATTTTCTTTCAGTCTGTATGTTGGGTTTTTATCCTCTTAATAGGGTCTTTCACAGAGCTAAAGTTTTTAATTGTGATGACATCCATTTTATCAATTTTTTCTGTTATGGATTGTGCTTTTGGTGTCAAGTATAAGAAATCTTTACTTAGTCCAAGATCCCAAAGATTTTTCTCTTGTTTTACTCCTATAAATTTTATCATGTTTAAGCCTGTGATTCATTTTGAATTATTTATATAATTATGAGATTTAGGCAGAAAAATGGTAGGAATACAATTTATTTTTGTATGTTTATCTTGTATCTTGTGATCTAGATGAACTCTATTATTAGTGCTTGGAGATTTTTGGAGATACTTTGCTCCCCATTTTTTTTTTTTTTTCTTTTTGGCCTATGGACATCCAATTACTTCATTACCATTTGTCAAAAAGGCTACCCTTCCTCCATGGAATTACTCTTGCTCCTTTATCAAAAGTCAGTTGGACATATTTGTGTGTGTCTATTTCTGGGCTCTCTGCTGTGTTCCATTGACCTATGTGTCTATCTTCCATCAGTACCACACAGTCTTGATTATTGTAGCTTTATAATGTCTTCAAATTGTGTAGACTCATTCCTCCCACAATATATTTTATTTTCAAAGTTGTTTTAGCTACTATGCTTCTTTTTCCTTTTCATATACACTTTAGAGCAATCTTTTCTCTATCTGCAAAAACTCTTGTGGGGATTTTGATAACAATTACACTAAATCTGTATATCAAATTGGGGAGAATTGACATCTTTACTATGTTGAATCTTCTAATCCATGAACATGGTATGTCTCTCCATTTATTTACATCTTCTTTGGTTTCTTTCGTAAGTGTTTTATAGTTTTTAGCTTGTAAATCCTTTCTATATTTTATTCTATTTACACATAGGTAGCTCTTATTTTTGAACAATTGCAAAGAGTATTGTATTTTTAATTTCAGTGTCCACAGCTTCATTGAGAGTTTGTAAAAATACACTATTCAATATCTGATGAATTGTAGTAGTTTGTGTTTTTTGAGTAATTAGTCTATTTCATCTGAGTTGTTAAACTTACGTCTGTAGAATTGTTCATAGTATTCCTTTATTACGCTTTTGGTGTCTGCAGGGTTTGTAGTGATATTCCGTGTTTCATTCCTGATATTGGTAATTTGTGCCTTCTGACTTGCTGGAGGTTTATAAATTTTATCGATGTTTCCAAAGAACCAGTTCTTAATTTTATTGATTTTCTCTTTTCAATGTCATTGATTTCTGCTCTCATCTTTAGTATTTCCTTCTTTTTTCTTGTTTTGAGTTTGTTTTTCTCTTCCCTTTTTAAATTCTTGAGACAATAGCATCAGTTATTGATTTGAGATTTTTCCTCTTTCATAATATAAGCATTTAGTGCTATAAAGTTCTGTTTCAGCACTACTTCAGTTATGTCCCACACACTTTGGTGTGCTAAATTTTCAATTTTATTCAGTTCAATTAAAAAAAATTGCATGTATCTCTTTGTATGACTGTTAATTATTGTTCTAGGTCTAGGTCTAAACATATATACGTATATATAATCTATCTATCTATCTATCTATCTTTTTGTTCAGAGAAACTTCTTTGGCCCTTCTTTCAGTGTAGGTCTGTTGGTTACAAATGCTCTTAGTTTCCTTCCTCTGAGAATATCTTGATTTCTCCTTATTTCCTGAAGGAAATTTTTGCCAAATAAATAATTCTGTGTTGACAGTTCCTTTCTTTCATCATTTGAAGACTCTTATGCCACTTCTTTCTGGCCTCCATGGTTTCTGATCAGAATTCCACTGCCATTCAAATTGTTTGCCCTTGTAGATGAAGTGTTTCTCTCTCTGATTTTGAGAGTTTTTTCTTTAGTTTTGAGAACTTGACCATGATGTATATTTGCAGGGGGTGGTTATTCTGTTTGAGGTTTGCTCAGTTTTTTTGAATCTGTACGTTTATATCTTTTGCCAAATTTGAGAATTTTATTATATCTTCAAGTCATTATTTCTTTAAGTACCTTGTCAACCCTGCCCTATCTTTCTGAGATTCTGATGACGTGAATATTGGATCTTTGTTATAGGCCACAGGCCACAGATCCCTGAGGCTCTGTTCATTGTTTTGTTTTTGGTTTTTTTTTTCTTTTTTCTTCTTTTTTCCATTTATTTTCTCTCAGTTGTCCAAATTGGGTGATTTATTATATTTTGTCTTCAAGTTCACACTATCTTTCCTCTTTCCCCTCTATTTTGCTGTTGAGCCCATTCATTGAGGTATTTATTTCAGTTATTGTATTTTTCAGTTCTAAAATTTAGATAATTATAGGTACATATTTTTTAAAAATAGCATAACCATAAGAAGCCAAGAGACATTCTGAAAGCCCCCTTGTGAGAAGGTCCCTGGATCAGTCAGATGGGCTGCAGTTTCATTCAACCACATTTATTCTAGGGTAGAATTCTGGTACATTAGATTATTTAAAAAGGAGTTTTGCAATCTACTGTTCATTTTCTGGTGTATTTAGAGAGGATTCTGTGAATTTTACAATATCAATTTCAGCTGGAAGACATTTAAAAACACCACCATGGGTGTATATCTCAGCTGTGCACCTCTGGTTGCCTATATTGAAGCACATAGATTGCTCATTACTTTCAGTTATTCTCCTGAATAAATCAAGGTTCTCAACACTTCTTCTCTGGTCCTAGTCACTTACCTTTGCTGATTCTTGAATGGGGAGCATCTTGCAGATGTAATGGGTTGGTTCAGTGACATCTGCAAAGATTATGTTGGTATATGCAGGACCACTATGAACTGCACAGGGTGCAGCTGGTGCAAATCCATCTGAGGGACAGTTGTGCTTGCCCAGATTCCCCACTCTCCAGCATGACTGGCTCTCCACTACTTCCTAGTGGCTGGGTTCCAATTTCCTTTCCTCTTATTCCTGGTGCAATATTCCTGATCCACTGGGGGCCACCAAGTACCAAGCTTAGTTTACATTTTCCCTTTCTTCAATATCTGCCCCAGCTTTGTTGCATGGTATTGAAATAAACCTATTATATACCACAGTTGAAATAGATGTTGAACAGTGCACTTCCAGGATAAAACCAGAATGGCAATTTGAAGAAAGGGCTCTGGGGAGGAATTTGGCTTTGAACCAGCTTCTACATCTTTCTACTCCCCATAGTGTGATGATAAACTATACCTCCGGTGATTATATGAAGATTAAATGAGATGGTGCAGGGTCTGGCACTCAATGCACAGTGATGTATCACTGTTGCCTCCTGAAGACCTTTATCCTACAAAACACTTAACACATTGTGTGGAATAACCTAGTACTTCATAAACCTGGTTGAACGAACCTAGAGCCAATCTGACTGTTCCAGGGGCCTTCTCAGAAGGGAGCTTTCAGAATGTCCCTTGACTTTTTGTGGTCATGCTATTTTCTTAAGAAAGTATGAACCTATAAATATTATCTTAAAACACTTTAAATAAAATAGGCACAACGTTTTTTTCAGTAATTGTGGCCTATCCATTTGTGGGGCAGATTATTTTTCAAGTTGTAATTCCATAAATTAATATAATGTAAATAATGTAAATCTTTATAAAGAATAGATTCTTAAAGTAGAAAGAGTCTTTGTCTTTTCACTTGAGCCATCTCTCACTTGAGGAAGAAATGAAATCTATTATATTTCAGGCACAGCCTGTATACCATTCTTTCATTCAAAAAGTATTTACTTTGTATATACTAAATTTGTTAGTCACTGGATAAAATGGTCCTTAAGAAATTTAAAATCCAGTGGAAGAAACATGCAAAGTAGTCACTTAAGTGCAGGTTAAATATCCATATTTATTGTGTGTTTAGTATATGC
This sequence comes from Monodon monoceros, assembly GCF_005190385.1. Classification (NCBI taxonomy): domain Eukaryota; kingdom Metazoa; phylum Chordata; class Mammalia; order Artiodactyla; family Monodontidae; genus Monodon; species Monodon monoceros. The sequence goes on from NW_021703775.1 coordinate 82,716,352, forward strand.
CAGGAACTGTCCTGTGCTGTCCATGGATGCACTCATTTGATCCTTACAACAAATTGTGAGGCACCCAGAGTCATGAACTCTCAGCATCCTTGCCTAACAGCTGAGGAAGCATGTAACTCTACTGCTCACAGGAAGCAGAGGCAGGATCCCAACCCAGGCAGTCTGAATCCAGAATCTGGGCTTTTAATGACGGTGAGGTAGAGGATGCTGGAACATAGGGAAGAAGCCCCCAATTCAGCCTAGGGGCTGGGAATTATCAGGGTTTGCTCCCCATGCCGGGTACCCAGGGACCAGGCAAGGGGAACACACTACCTGTAGAGACAGGTCATTGGCTTTGGGTAGTCCATGAATGTGTTCCTGAAAAATAAGAAAACACAAAACTAAATGTTAGAAAAGGAGGGAGGAAGGGAGTGAGAGTGAGTAACCTGGGGAACAGTAGGCTGTGGGGAGATAATGGGGACTTCTTCTCGGTTCACGACTGTATCACTGAGACATAGGATCCAGCATCTCCCAGTCCTTCAGCTTGCCAAGATCCACCCCCTCCACTCACCGGCCTCTGCCTGAGACACTCACCCCACCGTGGCCACGCCACTCCCTCCCTCGTCATCACCTAGACTGTCTTCAGCCCTCCATTATACATTTTCACATAACCCTTCACAGACCTTACTGCAACTGTAATTAGGTAATTATTTGGGTAATTATTTAAGTGCTTGTTCAACATCCATCTTTTTGTCCTAATTCTAAGCTCCGTGAGGAGAAGGACAGTCTTTTGTTCACCATTATCCACCTGGTATCCAGTGTAGTGCTAAGGTCAGCATAAGTGCCTGTTAGGGATTGAATTGTGTCCCCCTATTCCCCAGAAAGTTATGTTTGAGTCCTAAACCCCAGTACCTAGAATGTGACCTTATTTGGAGATAGGGTCTTTACAGAGGGAATCAAGTTAAGATGAGGTCATAAGGGTGAGCCCTAATCCAATATGACTGGTGTCCTTATAAAAAGGGAAAATTTGGATACAGACACACATACAGGAAGGACAGTATGTGAAGACGAAGGCAGAGATCTGTAAGCCAAGGAACCCCCAAAGTGCCAGCAAACCACCAGGAACTAGGGGAGAGTCCTGAAAAGACTCCCTAACACCTTCAGAAGGAACCAACATCATGATCTCAGGCTTCCAGCCTCCAGAAGGATAAATTACTTCTTCAAGTTACCCAGTTTGTGGTACTTTGTTACTGTCCTTATCAAAGGGGGAAATTTGGGTACACACACACACACACACACACACACACACTATGTGAAAATAAAGGCAGAAATCTATAAGCCTAGCAGTTAGCTAACACAGTACCTGGTAAATATCTGTTAAATACAAGAAAGAAGAAATCATGCATGGATTCACACAGCCCTTTCCCTTACTTGGAATAAGGGCTCAGTCAATGTCTGTTGCTAATAGGATGTATTAATGTGCCACCTTTTTCTGTTTGTTTGTTTTGGTTTTATTTCTCATTGTTAATTTCAAAGCCAGAAGAGTTGAACTCTCTGTATGACTCTTAGAAAAACCCCAATGATGTTTTAACTTCCCCAATTTTTTATTCTTCTTCATGTCCTGAATCTTTGACTGGAGAGGAAGGAACGGCACAAGAGTGGCTGGTGTCACCTGAGACCATGTGTGACTTCAGCTATGAGCATGAAATCTTGAAAATCACATATTGTAGAACCAGTATTACATTGTGGGGGAAATGTGATCTATTCATGCATTTGTGATGATGTTGCCATGCATGGATTGGTACCTGGCAGTCTTCGTTTTGTCTAGGAGTTCTGCCACCAACTGTCACTACATACTTTTCAATTTGCACAATCTCATCACTGCCAAGAACGAAATACCTCTGCGTGACTTGTAATTACAGAACTGCTCCTGTTGCCCCCCTCCCCAAATCCCCGGAGATTCAATTTGCACATTCTGACAAAGTAATTTCTTGATTTTGTTTTCTGTACGAGTCATTGAGGCTTTCCTGAATGAGCTCCATTGTAAACAGGGAATCGGTGTCAAACCCCAAAAGTACTTCTTCCCCTGACAGTTTAATTGTTCTCTTGGTTTCCAGGGTTTTCACCTTTTATGAAACATGATGCTTTCTCTACCTCTTGTCTAAACACAGGTATGCAAACACTGGATAGGTTTATAAGCTAAAGAGCTAAAATCTAATTAGAAGACAAATGGGATTTTTTGCAAATACGTACAGACGTCCTGAAAGACCGTTCAGATTTTTCAGGTGCCCTGGAAGGCTTGAGACTGATGTCCCAGGAAGCAGAACAGAAGGAAAGGCAGGGATTGTCTGGAATGCCATTCAGACACCTGGACACTAAATGTCATTTTTGATCAATTCCTTGTTGGCCAAAGGGAAGTGAGTACCTCAGATCCCCTGGGGACTGCCTCTCCAGCCCATTACTTGTCTTATGGTTCATGAGCCTTGGTGCCTTGAATCTGTGTAGCCTCCAGGTAACCCTGGTTCAAGGTGAGTCCCCCACCTGTTCCCGTCAGCCCCTGCACATGTTCTACCTTCTGGCTCTGCCACTGGTATCTGCTCCATCTCCTCTGACCCTCACCTCCTGCTTTTCTGTGACTCTTTCCTCTCAGCCTGTGTACATGTCAAGTATATACAATCCTTAAATGAAATGAAACAAAACAAAATTCTTCTTTTAACAAGCCTCCTCCTCAAGGTAGAACCATCCTCTCTCATTTCCCTTTTTGCAAAAACCTGGAGAATCTTTCTAAACTGAACATCTTCTCTTTCTCACCATCCGCTCACTTCAGTTCACTGTGCGGCCGCCTCGTCATACCTGCCCTTATTAAGGTACCTAGATAGTCCCTAAATTGGGAGACGTTCAGTCCTCACCTCACTTAACCTTGGAAGCATTAGCAGCAGTGACTGAGTGGCCACAGCTGAGCTAACCCCAAGGGGCATGAAAAATGGATATTGGAGGTCAGTCTCTGCCCTGCCGATAGGATTCTCCCTGAGCGACTCAGCGTCCTCTTTTTTTCTCTTTAATTTTCACCTTGATTGGTGACTTTTTCCTTTTCTTCTTTCATCGTATCCTCTCACTTTTTTCTTCTTTCAGGGTGTCAGTATCATCTTCTCCAGCTTCAAGTGCCACCTCTGTACCTTGACTTCCAAATCTTCACTTTCATGGAGGCCCTATGTTCGGAGCACTAAACTGATATTTAAGTGCCCACTGGACACGACCCCAGCAAATTGCATGTGCACTTCGAGTTGAGATGCCACAAGGGGAATTAGGTAACGTCTTCAGAATTGCTCCTCTCCTCGAGTTCCCCATTTCAGCAAGCGGCAGGACCTCCTGCCCCTGCTCTTAGCCACAATCATGCATATTTCCTTGATCTTTCCTCTGTTGCATTTCTCATATCCAGTGTTACCAAATTTGGTCAATCTTGCCTTATATATAACTCTCAAATTATTATTATTTTTTCATTTGTATAGCCATAATTTTGGTTCTGCCCTTAGCACCTCTAAGGTCTGTTAACTAAGAGGTAGCTCAGAGCTTTTATTCTCAACGTGTGATCTTGTTCAAGCCTGGACCCTGATTTCGAAAGTCTGTGATGGGGACTCTGAACTTCTAACCAGGTCTGAGATGCTGCTACTGCCACTGGTCCAGGGGCCACACCTTGAGGAGCAATGGTCCCAACAAGCAGCATCCTGCTCTCACCTCCTCCACCCTCCGCTCCCCCTCCCTGACCTCTGACCTACATAACACCTCCACCTACCTTCACAGGTCATTCTCTACAATGTGGACAACCTTCTAATTTCTTAAAGTAAAAAATCTGATAATGCCACTGCCTTTTTTAAAAAGCTTTAATTAGGAGCACATTGTTTTCAGGACAAAATGCAAGCCGTTTGCTAAAATACGCAGGATGATTTTAATGATCTGAAACCAACCTGCCTCTTATCCCCCTGATGTCTCAATCCATAGGATATTTATATCCCTTTTATTTTTTCCAGAGAAGGAGACTGAAGACTCTGTTGGATTCTCAAAGTGTTGTTTAACCTTGGAAAGGGGAATAACTACTGTCCATTCTCGATGAGGAAATATTATAGATCAAGAAACAGTGATCCACATAGATTGGACAATTTCTCTGAGCTTATAAAGCCCAGAGAGTTGCAGGTACTGCACTAGACCTTCAATCCTTGGAGCCCTAGCCCAGTGCTGATTGCACGGAGCCATAAAACCCACCCTTCATTAGTGAGTGAGATTGGGGTCAAAATGAGATGTGGCTATAAGGAAGTGTGATGACTTAAGGTCACAACAGCAAAGCAACTTACTTTAGTGTCTTGAGTTCCTCCTTTGTTACATTCACACTGGGAGAAGGCTTGACTGTACTTACATGACAATGAAAAATAAGCAGAATAAAGAGAGAAGCTCTGGCACCGCCTGTGGCTGGAAGAAGTGGGCAGGAGTGTGCCATGTCAAGATGGTGACCAGTGAGCCACAGATGAAGGTGTATGGTTACTCAGCCTGAAGAAGAGAGGTCGTGGGGCTGGAGGACTTTTCCAAGAGGTCATGCTGTCAGTTTTCCAATATCTGCCAGGTTGCTGTGAGGGTGGAAGGGCCAGGGAAGCAGGTTCCTGCCCACTAAGAGGTAGAATTGTCCAGGGATGGGATGGGAGGCAGGTGTTGCTCTAGCAGAGCTTCCATGACTATATCACATGGCTTCTGTGGATGTGACTCCTTAATAGCACACAGGATTAGATCAGATGACCTCTGTCTGCTGCCTTTTACTCCCAGTTCCAAGATTTTACTTGCTTTAGTGAGGAAGCCCTAGTGATGGGTGCTCACCTAGTGAACAATTTAATGGTCACAGAGGTAGGTGAGTAGATACCATGGATGACAGCCATAATCAGAATAGGTATTTTTAATCAGGTCACCTCTCCTGCATCTACTCTAAATGGGTGACTATTTACTCTCTTCTCATAATTTTCTAGGGTGTTCTGTGGCTAACCTATTTCAGAGTAAATCAGAGATTGTCAAAATGTTTTTCTAAAGGATCAGGTAGTAAATTTTTAGCTTTGTAGGGTCTCTGTCTTGACTACTAGACTCTGCTGTTGTAGCATGAAGGCAGCCCAGAGACAATCTATACATGAATAGGTGTGGCTGGGTGCCAATAAAACTGTATTAACAAAACAGGTAGCCATCCCAATTTGTCCCAACAGATTAAACAGTCCTATAGAGCAAGTACTTTATGTTTAATTTGAAACATTGTTTGAAAAACAGAAAATGCATTCAGCATGCATTGATTTTCTCTGATGTGCATGTGACTGTGTGTATTTGTATGACCACCTCGAAGTAAACAGGGTTTCCACAGGCATGCTAGTTTAACTTTTGGTTAGTGCATTGAAACATCATCTCAGAAGACCAATGTTACTTCTTGTTTCTGCAGAAGACTTCCAAACCCATGAGCAGGGCAGGGGGAGAAGTACACGTTGACTTCAAAGCTATAAATTTACTATCACGATTGTTCATCTTTAAAAATACCGTTCTGACTCTCAGAAAACATTGTTTTTAAATGTTGAAATAAATAGCATTTGACATTTTAAAATACAATTAGTGTTGAGCATTCAGTAGGGGGCGGGTAGAAGAAGCAGCTGGGCTTGTGGAGGAGGAGTGTGGTTTCTGGTAACCCCCGTTTATGACACTTTTGGAATAATGGCAAAAGGTGGTGACTGCTACATCTTTGGGTCTGTTTAATCTCCAGCTGTGAACATGTGATCAATCATCTCATGGACAACAAAAGACTTTTTCCAGGACCAGCAGTGATTTCCATGCGCTCGCAGGGGTTTATGTAAGCGCGGTCCTACCAGCAGGTCGGCCCCAGCGATGCATTCTCTGTGCTCCGTGACTCCGGGGAGCTGGAAAAGAAGACCCAGGACTTACCGCTTCTATGACTGATTTTGCAGCTAACTTACTACCTTGGGGGGTTGTGGCCCAGTTTTCTTCCTAACAAAAATAAGGGAAATAATACTTGTAAGTTTGCAATTTCAAATGCAAATATTATCAATGTACAGATCATTGTAATTGTCTCTTAATTGCTGCCTTTTATTTACAAAAGGCTGAGCCTCTTCCTCCCACTTCTGGACGAGACATTGAAAGGGCACCAAAACGAGCCTCAAAGGAAATATATGTTGTCCAGACATGGAAAATCTGTAGTGCTACTTTCAGAGGGTAAGAAAATGTGGGGCTACATCTGCTACAGAAAATTAAAAAAAAAAAAAAAGTACTCTTCAAAAATGTCAAGATCATAAAGGACAAAGAACTACTGAGGAATTGTTCCAGAATAAAGAAGAATTGAGACATGACAACTGAATGTAACTCATGGTCCTAGAGTTTCTTTGCTTATAATGCATGTTACCAGTATAATTGGCAAAGAATAAGGCCATTTAGTATCGTTATCAGTATTAATTTCCTGATTATGATACTTATATTGTAGTTATAAAAGAGAATGTCCTTGTTTTTAGGAAATATACACTAAATAGATAAACTAAATTTATCTATTTAGGGATAGATAAATAGATAAAGCAAATGTGCTAAAATGTTAACATTTGATGAGCCTGAAGGGTATAGAGGATTCTTTGTACTATTCTCGAGACTTTTCTGTAAATCTGAAATTATTTCAAAATAAAAAGTTTAAAAATTGAAAAAAAAAAAGAAGTTTCAGGCTATTTGGCTAAAATCCCTCCATGTCTAGGGATGTATAGGGTGAATATAACTCAGCAAATAAATATTTTTCAATTCAACTTTGAACCTGGAGAGCTATCTGAGGCAAAACCATTTTTTCAGCATTTTCATTCTCTATAGTTTTTGGGAATTGAAATTGCTTAAAAGAATTTCATGCTTTATTTGTAACCATTTAAGAACATATCGTGGTAAGGCTGTGAAATCTACCATTGGAGTTCCCATTTCCACCATTTTCAAAATGGATAGGGCTGGTTGAGGGCTGGTGTGACACTTGCGGGGGTTTTCTAAGTTGTTTCCATCATGTGCTTGGTGAAATATGGCAACGCAGATGGAAAGCTGGTGATTCATCCCCATGTAAGATTTCCTGGGGAAGGTTGAGATGCATTCGGTGTACAGAGTTTCCCGCAGTGTGCCCCGCTGAAGCTTTTGCCTTAATGAAACAGAAGCATTTGCTCTGTTTCAGACTTTCAAATTAATCATCCCAGAAATGTTTTCTACATGAGTGTTTTCCTCTTTTTTTTTTTTTGTCTTTGTGTGGTGCCACCTCCTTTTTCTAGTCTTATTCGTAAGGGTCCATATCTCAAGTAGCTGAGTATCTCAGCTACTCTTTCCAGGTAGCTGAGGGGTGGGTATTTGAACTTACCTGTTCAATGGTGTTGGCGGGGGTCAGAGAACACAGCCTGGTGAGTCTGTAGCAGTGTAGGTATCCCAGAGTGGAGGCCATTATTAAATCAGGAAGACTGTTTCAACAAATAGATGGCAGCATGTATCTTAGTGATGGTGGCAGGTAAATATTTGGACAGGACAAGCTGTTGATTATACAAACTAATTTTGTGGGAGATCAGGGTCAAGGGTACATACTAACAGTCCTTGATTTATCAGCCTTATTCAAAAATCGAGCTTAATCTACAAAATTCTAAGTGCTCGTGTTTGTTATTCTGTTGGAGGTTGGAGAGTACATCTTTCACAGTTAACTTCAAAGTATCAACGACATAATTGGAAGAAACTTGAGATATGGATGCTTTTCGTAACATTATTAAAATGCAGAAAAACATTTTAATAGCCTGCTATGCTTGACCATTTATCTTATGTCCATAAAATGGAAAATGGTGAGCCATTGGAAATTATTTAGCTTGTTTACTTTCAAACTATTAACATGTTTAATGTCAGAAAAAGGAGAGTATGCTACACAATTCAAGTTTAAAAATCAGGATATAAATAGTATGAATTCAAATCATGAATGCTGTGATCCCATTTCCTTGAATCTATCTACAGCATTAGGTTGAGCCATATCACATTGCCATTTTCTATGTCAAATGGTTTGATATCAGCAATCTCAGATGACTTAGGGTATAAGAGAAAACACACATGTACACACACGTGAAAGATAATTATGAAACGTTCTGGATGGTGATCGTAGGTACTTAATTTTTTTTTTCTTTTTCTTATTTATACTTTCTGGAATTAATGTGCATTACTTTTCTGATCAGAGAGAAATAAAATTTTTCTCTATGCTCCAGAGGCAGAACCTTTCATTGTGAAGAGGTATTGGTTCTGGAGCTAATCTACATTGTCAGTAGAAGATTTGAGAATTTTTGGTCTCTGGTTTCCAGAGTTCTTTTAAAATGACCAGATTTGGTGAAAATACCTACCTTCCCTTTCCTTCCCCAAGTAGATTCCCCCAACTAACAGTGAGATCATTTGTGTGCAAGCACCTGGCATTTAGTAGGTGCCCAACAAATATTTGTGAATGATTGAATGAGTGAATATATGAGGGAGAGAGTGATTAAATAATTATTATGTAATACATTCTGAAATTTTGCTTTTTTCCCCCCGATTACTAAACGACTTGAATTGTCTTAAGAGAGAATGTGGCAGAATTGTAAGTCCATGTACACGTATTGCTAAGAGGAAAATCCAGTCTGTCAGAAAAGACAAAAATGAAAATATTGAATGGAGTCTGCTGAATAGTGCCTTCTCAAGTCTCCTGGGTAGAATATAAAATGCCTGGGTAAAAATCTCAGTTAATTATGCATTTCTGCAAGATGTTAAAATTTCTGGCCCTATATCATACAGGCATTTCTAAAGCAGCTTCACCTGTAAGGGCAAATGAGCAGTACCTGGCCGGCTCTGGCCTCTAGTTCTAGGTCACTGAACACACTTAACTCTGTCTGTGATCAGAAGTGTTCCCTTCAATGGCTATCCATTCCTACTTTGGAATAAAAGGAGGATGAGGAAGAAAGGGAGAGAGAGGAAGGAAGGAAGGAAAAAAGGAAAGAAGGGAGGGAGGAAGGAAGGAAAGGAGGAAGGAATAAAAGAAAGGGGGGGCAGAAAGAGAGGGGAGAGGGACAGAGAGATTTTTAGCCACGTGGGATTGTTCAGTCCTCTTTTCAGCAAATGGTCATAAAAAAGCTCCAAAGGGTAGATACTGATCATTTACCAGCTGACAAAATCAGTGGAGCATTATTTTCATCCCGTGATTACCTCTAAGTGACTCATGCCAGCTTAGATGGGTTCTCAGCCCCTGAGTAGAACATGTCCTGAAATTAACATGAATAACCTAATTTCTACCTTCCCGCAGTCTCTCCTTACACACTGCACAAAGGGAAAAATGGAAGTGAAACAAGAAAGACTGACAAGGTCTGTGCCAGCTGTTAGAAGAGAAGGCATTGTTTGTCTGCATTTAAGGAGAAAAGGACACTATTTGGCCACGTGGGGTGCCTCTGCGGCTGGTGCTAATGACCATCCCGAGGGCTGAGCTGTAAGGCGAGTTGCCTGTGGACCCGCCCTGCCTGCTCTGCTGACAGGTGCTAATGGGAGGGGGCAGGACACAGCTGCCTGAACAGGAATCCCATTATCCTTTGCTGGGTATTGATTCGCCCTGTGGGACGTTTTCTCTCTGGCTGTGTTAATGTTCAGAGCACACACTTGCCTTGTTCAGGCACAGAGTCAGAGGTGCCTGGGGCAAACGTAATGGGCTCTGCCTTCCAGCCTCCAGAGGTTGTGTCTGGGGGGATGTAGGCTTCCTTAATTATAGGGCCTGCTTGGGGACAGGTCTAGAAGAATAGCTTTGCCACGAATAGAATTGCCCGAGGTGCATAGAAAATTAATCTAATGACATGAGGTGCCTGTTGAAAGTTTTTTTCTATCCATAAACAGTAGTTCTCATTTTAAAACTTGAAATTTTGCACAAAAAATCCAGGAGGTGATCCAACAGTGGGAATCTTGGCCATCCACAAGCCTCTAAACATTTTTCAGATTCTTCTCTGTTTCCAGTGAGGGCTTCTGAAAAATCTCTAGAGATGATGTAGAGATAATCTTTGCCTTTGGCCATTCTCAGTGATTTGGTGGCCTTGTTGAAGGGCAATATGTGATTGGGTTGGGTTTATTGGAGTCAAAATTACTGAATATAACTTGTAAAGAGATCTTATCACACAGGTGAGTCAAGACAGAATTTACTGTGAAGAATTAACACAGCACAGACTCAACTCTGAGCGGCAAAGGTGTCTGTAAGTTGTCTCATTTGACTTTCTCCATCATCAGCCAATCCACATCGTTTACAGAGCCTCTACGTGTTAAAGTCTTCCTTATATTGAGCAAAAACCTGTTTTTCTGTAAATGGTATGCAAGTGTACATGTGTGTGTTTGTATCAAGACAGTGGCATTTTAGGGCATTTAAAATCCTTCAGCATTCAATTTAGTTCACCAATTGCGCAGTTTCTGCCAGCTGCTGTGTTTATGTTTTCTTATGATACAGAAACGGTATGAAACTTTACTTTTGAAGAGACCCTAGTCACAAGTGTTTCTGTCGTTTCTCAGCCTCTGTCTCTGGCCGTCCCACTCTCAGCATCTTGTTCGTGTTTCTGAGTTAGTGAGGGCCACACTCCTTTGCACTCAGCTCTCCTGGGGAAGGTGAGACAAGCAAGGAGGGATCTGGGCTCAAAGCCTTGAGAAGAGGCTGTCCTGGCGCCACCAGCTGTGAGGTCTGTTCCCTAGACGACTTCTACATCCATCTGCAGTGCTTCTGTTTAACAAGGAAACCTCATTTCAGAGGTGTAACTCAGTCAAAAGCAGAGGATAAGCTAGGGATGAAGAGTGTATCTAAGATGGTCAGAAATGGTTCTCATAATGGTGATAGGCTCTTTCCCCCTCAGCAAGTTCAAGACATTTTCTATTCCCCTTTCATGGCTTGTGGGAGGGATCAATGCTTATCTGTTTTCAGCCTCAAGCCCATTTGATAGATCAGGGACCGAGGAAGTGGAACATGTCCACTCCAGAGCTACAGAGGAACCTAAGCCTGGATCTGATAAAAATATTCATGTGGATTTGGTAAAAATATGTAGAACTGCACTGTAAGTACCAATGACTGAGTCAGATTCAGGACAAAGATGGACCCTGCGGGAGGTAATCCAGCTCCACAAACCAGGAGCACTGTGGACGGAGGGATGAATTCTCCAAAGCAGGTAGAAAACTCCGATGGACAAGATTTGTATGGCTTGGTGGCATTTGGGAGACTTCTACCTCCCTGTGTGTTTTGAAGAAATGGGAGGGGAGTTAGAAGTGAATGAGGAACTTTACAGTGATCGCGCCTTTGAAAGAAGCGGGTGACTGTGTAGAAGGGTAGGTGGGAAATGCTGCCCACTGGTCTTGGAGGGCTCAGGAGAAGAAAGCTGAAACAACCTCACAGTTCAGACCTCCGGCTACTCAGGCTTAATCCTCTGCCACCTCCAACACTATCCTGCAAATACGTGATTCACTGAACACTTGTCATCAAATAAGGTACGACCTTTCCAGATTGACTCCAACCAGAAATGGAAAGTTAGAACATGAAAAGTAAAAGTCTCGTAGAGAACACATACCAGAAAAAAAATGATGCCGCACAGCGAAAAAAAAGTATAAACAACTGGTTCTCCACGGAGTCAAAGGTGTTAATGAAAAAATGACCTTTCTTAGAGTAAAACTCCAAGGAGACCTACAGGGGCTCAGAGTAGAGATTAGAAAACTGAGAAAATCAAAATCATTATGGAAACAAGACTCTTATTACAGAAACAAAAAACTATATATGGCTAAAGACACATCTGGGATGTAAAAAGTCCGTTTGAGAGAATGACCAAGATGAAACAGAAAGGAAACAAATTACAAAGGGTTCTAGAAGGAATCACTGGTAGTGAAGACAGGTCATATAATCATAACTGCACCTGGAAAAGAGAAGGGAGAAAATGTAAGACAAACATTTTAAGTGAGTTTTAAAATTTGTGAAAATTAAAGAAAGAAAAAGATTGAAATACAGAGCTTGAGAGAGTACACCACGTTCCAGGAAAAACAAATTTAGAATAAAACCACTCTAACGTGATTTGCTATAGTGAATGGAGATAATTCTGTGGCACACAGGGAAAAATCAAGTTCTCTCTACGGGGGAAAAAGGCAAGGTGACCCCGGGCATTTTCATAGCATGCAAATGTGAAAGTCAGCAGAGCAATGTTTACAGAGTTCTTAGTGATGAAAGTGTGACTCAAGATGTTTATATGCAACTTAGCTGCTACTCAAGTATAAAGTCAAGACAGTTCTTCTCAAGCACCCAAGAACTCAAGGTATATAGACACCAGTAGTCCTTAAAAACAAAACAAAACAAAACAAAACAAAAAACAGACATATGAGAGAATAAGCTGTGGGCAAACAGATGACTAGGGTTCTAAGATGAAGCTAGAGGAGGAGGAAAGGGAGGAGGGAGAGGAAGAAGGAGAGAAAGGGAAGAAGGGGGAGGGAAGTAGGGGAGGGGGAGAAAGAGGGAAAAGCCTGTTGGCAGCATTGAACTGGCTGAAAGGGGATACAAAGTTGAATAACTGCGGGTGTGTGATTAGAAAACAGAATGCAAATTTTATCAAATATTTTAATGATAAACTAACAAAACACTGAGTTTGCGTGAGAAGAGGAGAGGGTGATATTTAAGGAATATATCCAAACAAAGAGACATAGAAAGGATAACTTTAATAGAAGAGGTGGTAAGGTACCAAGGAATAAAATAAAAATGAGGCAGAGCTGTACAACTAATGTCTAGTAAGTTTTAACAAAAAGCAAAAACTATTAAAGATAACCACTGTATAATGATAAAGATAACAATCCACAGTGAAGATCTATCCTGGATGCTAATCCACCAAGAGTGAAAAAAAAAAACCCTCATTAAAATAGGAAATAAGAAAGAAACAAAGACAAATATTATGTAATATTACTTAGATGTAAAATCTAAAAAATAACACAAATGAACTTATTTATAAAACAGAAACAGACTCACAGACATAGGAAACTAATTTATGGTTACCAAAAGGAGAAGGGGATGGGAGCAATAAATTAGGAATATGGCGTTAACAGATACACACTACCATATATAAAATAGATAAACAACAAAGATTTACTGTATTGTATGCGAAACTATATTTAATATCTTATAATAACCTATAAGGGAGAAGAATAAAAGAATAATATATATATGTATGTGTATATATATATATATTATATATATAGTATATATATAATATATATGTATATATATATATATATATATATATATAAAACTGGATCACCTGAAACTAACACAATATTGTAAACTAACTATACTTCAGTTAAAAAATAAAATATAAAATAAAGATTGGAGTCAAAAAAAAGATGAATGGATGAAGACGATGTGATATATATAGGCACACAATGGACTACAGCCATAACAAGAATGAAATTTTGCCTTTTGCAGCAACATGGAGGGACCCTCCAGGAGGATATTATGCTTAGTGAAATAAGTCAAACAGAGAAAGACAAATACTGTATAATATCACTTATATGTGGAATCTGAGAATACAACAAGCTAGTGAATATTAAGAAAAGAAACAGACTCACCGATATGGGGAGTAAACCAGTGGTTACTAGTGGGGAGATGGAAGGAGGGAGGGGCAGGGTAGGCATATGGGATTAAGAGATCCAAACTCCCTGTATAAAATAAAACAGTTACAAGGATATATTATACAGCACAGAGAACATAGCCAATATTTTATAAATGGAGTATAATCTTTAAAAATTGTGAATCATTGTATTGTACACCTGAAACTCGTATAACATTGTAAATCAACTATACCTCAATAAATAAATTTTAAGAAAAGAAACAGATGAAAACACAATAGGATAGGTATTTCTATTACCTTTAACTTATCTTTCTTAGCTCATTTTATTTGATATATCAAATAAATGAACAGGTGAAAAGTAGAAATAGTTTGGATATTATCTGAGGACAAGGGTATAAAAACCAGAAATGAACAACTGTGACAGACAGTGCTGTTGAGCCTCCCAACACTCATTCTCTCTTCTGCCTTGTCGGCTGAACCTCAGTTTTCTTTGCTGGGGGCGGGGGTGTTGTTTGCAGATGGAAACGCTCACCCAGGCTCTTTTTCTGCTAGCGAAGCATGTGATGGGGTTCTGGCCAGTGAGACATAAGCTGAGAGTTCTGGAAAAGCTTTTGCTTTCCTGATACAATGCTACCCTGATTGTTTTCCACTTTTGTTTTCTTCCTGCCTCCTGCTTGGAAAGCAAATGTGACACCCAGAGGGAAGATGAAAAGCACAAGGAAAAAGGCCTACATACTTACACACTGTTACAGTTAATTCATCTATCAGGATCCACAAAGTGGTGGCCACCCCCGTGGCCTGGCTCACTTCATAAATCTAAGCTGAAATCAGCCTGCATTTACAGGAAACATCTCACTGTCAAAGAAACCTAACAAACATTTTTGGGTTTGCATCAAGACAATGACAGGTCTGTTTACCAGGTAATACTAAATGCAAGAGCTGGGCAACTGGCCTGAAATTCTTTGACAAAGGCACATGTATGAACAGCAGTTTATAATAAATGACAGAAAGCTGTAAATGAAACTAAGAAGAAGTGATTAATTCTAGGAAAGCTTTGGAAAGTTGCATAGAAGGAACGTCTTTCTTTTTGCATCTATATTTATGAGGGATATTGGTGTACAGGTTTTTATAATGCCTTTGTCCAGTTTTAGTAATGCTGGCCTCATAAAATGAGTTGCAATGTGCTCTTTCCTTTTTTCATGTTGTGTAAGAGTTTGTGTAGAATTGGTATTTTTTCCTTATATGTTTGGTAGAATTCATGAACAAACTGTCTCAGCCTGGAGTTTTATTTGTGGTAAAGTTTTTCAACTGTAAATCCAATTTCATCTACAATTTGAATATAGGACTTCAATTAGAGGGATTTACAAATATCAAATACTCTGTTTCTTCTTTTTTCGGTGTTGATAATTTGCCTTTTCATGAAATTTTCCCATTTCATCTAAGTCATTGAATTTATTTTAATGAAGTTATTTACAATATTTTCTCCTTATTTTTCATATCTAGAGGTTCTGTAGTGAAATCTCCTCTTTCTTTTTTGTGATACAGATATTTGATACATTCTATTTTCCAACCAGTCTGACTAGAGATTTATCAATTTTATTGATATATTTATAAACCAGTTTTTAGTTTCACTGATTTTCCTTATTGACTCTCTTTTTTCAATTTTATTGATTTCTGCTTTAAAAAAATCCTTTGCTCTTACTATTTCAGTTAAATTTGCTCTTCATCTTATAGTTCCTTGAGGTAGAAAATAAGATCATTTATTTTACTTAAGACCATTCTTCTTTTCTAATATAAGCGTTTAATGCTGTAAAGTTTTCATTAAGCATTGCTTTAGCAGTAAGCTGCAATCCAGAAATTTTAATATGTTGGTTTTGAATTTTCATTCAGTTCAAAGTATTTCCTAATTTCTCTCTAATTTCTTCTTGGATGCCTGGGTTATTTGTAAGAGTGTAATATGATTTCCAAATATTTGAGGATATTCCAGGTATCTGTTACTGATTTCTAGTTTAATTCCATGGTGGTCAGAGAAGTTATTTTGTATGATTTCAATTCTCTTAAAATCATCAAGACTTACTTTATCGCTCATCGTATGATCTATCTTTTAAGGGCTTATCTTTTCCATAAGCCCTTCAAGGGCACGTTGCTGGATGGAGTGGTCTGTGAATATCAATTAGGTTAGTTTGGTTGGTAGTTTTGATCAGTTCTTCTATATGCTCATTGATTTTCATTTAATTGCTCTACCAGTTACTGAGGAGTTGCTGAAATCTCCAAGTATAATTATGAATTTGTCTATTTCTCCTTCCAGTTCTATAAGGTATTTTTCCATGCACATTGAACATATTTAATATGTGTTTACACATATTTCTGTAGGCTACTTATTATTATAGTATGTCCCGATCTATCTCTTGTAATAATCTTTATTTTGAAATGCTAGTTTGATGTTAACATAGCAACTCCATACTTCTTTTGATTAGTGTTTGCATTTCCAATTTTTTTTCCCCTTTTACTTTTTTTTTTTTTTTTTTTTCTTGCAGTACGCGGGCATCTCACTGTTGTGGCCTCTTCCGTTGCGGAGCACAGGCTCCTGACGCGCAGGCCCAGCGGCCGTGGCTCATGGGCCCAACCGTTCCACGGCATGTGGGATCTTCCCGGACCGGAGCATGAACCTGTGTCCCCTGCATTGGCAGGCGGACTCTCAACCACTGCGCCACCAGGGAAGCCCTTATCTTGCTTTTTAAAGATTTTCTTTTATGGCTAATTTTCAGAAATTTTTGACTTTGAATGCTATCCCTTTTCATTTATTTTGGGTGGCTTTGTTAAGCTTTTAGGATCTGTAGATTTATAGTCGTCATGCAATTTGATTAAAAAAAAGTCTCTGTCTATATTTCTACAAAAATATTTTCTGTTCTTTTTCTTTCCTCTCCTTCTGCTGCTCTGCTTACATTATCATTTATTGTGGATAATTTCTACTGCTATTTAAAAAAAAAACTCAGTTATCTTTTCTTATGCAGCATCTAATCTGCTATTAATCCTGTGCTTTTATTTTTATTTACAATTTTTTTATTTCTGAAAGTCTCATTTGGGTCCTTTTTTGTTTTTTCATCTTAAGTCATTTCCCTTCTCATCACAGTCATGCTTTCCTCTATCTTTGTGAGCACTTGGAATAAAATAATATTAGCTTTTTAAATTGTTAGTCTGCTAGTTCATTCATATCTGTCATGTCGGTGTTTGTCTCTTTTTTTCTTTTGGTTATGGAAAAAATTATGCTTTTTTGCAAGCCTGGTAAATTTTTAATAGAGGCTGTATATTGTAAATGTCATGTTGTTTAGTGTTTGAATGTGTGTTTAAGAGTGATCGATTTTTGTTTTTGCATGCCATTAAGTTAGTTGGTATCATTTGGTATCATTTTGAGACTTGCTGTTTCTTTTTTTGACTGCAACCATATGTTATATTTTATTTAGTGACATTGTATGTGCATGCATATATCTTTGTATATTCAGGTATGATATTTACTAGAGTTTTATATAATGCAAGCTAGTTCTGTATTTTATTTCTTTAATCTTTTATTTAAATTTATTCCAAATGTTCCTTAAATTTTATTTCCAATTTATTTTTTTAATTAAACTTTTTTATTTTGTAATAATTGTAGCTTGACTTGCAACAAGAAACAGTACAAAGGGATTTCATGTGTTCTATACCCAGTTTCTCCCAAAGGTAACATCTTGCAAAACCACAGTACAGTATCACAATCATAATATTAATATCAGTACAGCAGGGTATAGACCATCCCATCACCATGTTGTGTGGTCTTTCATGGAACAGCCATTTCACTCTCAACCATGCCCCCTTTCTTACCCCAGACAACTGCTAATCTGCCCTTCATTTATACAGTTTTGTCATTTCAAAATGTTGTGTAAATGAAACCATACAGTAAATAACTTTTTGGAATTTGCTTTTTTCACTTAGCATAACTTTCTGGAGATGTATCTAGGTTGAGACATCTGTTCACAGTTTGTTCTTTTTTACTGTTGAGTAGTATTTCATGGTGAGGATGTGCCACAGTTTATTTAACCCATTGAAGAGTATCTGGATTGTTTCCAGATTTGGGCTATTACAAATAGAGCTGTTATGAACATTTGTGTACAAGTTTTAAGTGAACTTAAGTTTTCATTTTTTTTTTCTGGGATTAATGCCTGGGAATGCAATTGCTGGGTATATGGTAGTTGCATGTTTAGTTTTTTATTTTTGTATATATTTTTTTTGCTGTACGCGGGCCTCTCGCTGCTGTGGCCTCTCCCGTTGCGGAGCACAGGCTCCGGACGCGCAGGCTCAGCGGCCATGGCTCACGGGCCCAGCTGCTCCGCGGCATGTGGGATCTTCCCGGACCGGGGCA
Organism: Monodon monoceros; assembly: GCF_005190385.1. NCBI lineage: Eukaryota > Metazoa > Chordata > Mammalia > Artiodactyla > Monodontidae > Monodon > Monodon monoceros. The sequence goes on from NW_021703775.1 coordinate 82,734,376, forward strand.
CGAACCCGTGTCCCCTGCATCGGCAGGTGGACTCTCAACCACTGCGCCACCAGGGAAGCCCGCATGTTTAGTTTTTTAAGAAACTTCCAGACTTTTCCAGAGTGGCTATACCATTTTCCATTACTATCAGTAACATATGAATGATCCAGTTTCTCCACATCCATGCCAGTACTGATGTTGTCATTTTTTAAAAAGTTCTAGCCATTCTGATGAGTGGTTTTATCCTGCACTTCACGAACAGATAATAATGTTGAATAGCTTTGCATGTTTTTATTTGCCATCTGTATATCTTCTACAGTGAGATGTCTTTTATACATCTTCTAATTAGATTGTTTATTTCTTTACTGTTGACTTTTGAGATTTGTTTATACATTCTAGAAAGCAGTCCTTTGTTGACTATGTGATTTTCAAATATTTTATCTCTCTCTGTAGTTTGTCTTTTCATTTTTTAACAATCTTTTGCAGAGCAAAAGTTTTTAATTACAATCAAGTCAAAATTATCAGTTTCTTCTTTTATAGATTATATTTTTGGAGACAAGTCTAAGAACTCTTTGCCTACCCTGAGATTCTGATGATTTTCTCCTATGTTTTTCTCTAAAATTTTTATTGTTTTACATTTTACATTTTTTCCGTGATCTGCTTTGAGTTGTTTTTGTGTAAGATGTGAAGTTTAGTTCTCGGTTCTTTTTTTTTTATTTTAATATATGGTTGTTGAATCGTTCCATACCATTTGCTGGAAAGGCTATCCTTCCTTCATTGACTTGCTTTGGCATCTTTCTCAAAAATCAGTTGTGAGGCTTTTTCTGGGTTCTGTATTGTGTTCCATTTATCTGTGGCTCCACCGATACCACACAGTCTTGATTTCTGTAGCCACAGGAAATCTTGACGTTAAGTAGAAAGAGAAAACTTCTCATTTCATTTGTTTAAGAGACTATTTTTTAGAGCATTTCATTTGTTTAAAAGACTATTTTTTAGAGCAGTTTTAGATTCACAACAAAATTTAGAGAACGGTGCAGAAATTTCCATATATCCACTGTTCCCACAATGTATAGTCTCCCCCATTATCAGCAACGCTCACCAGACTGGTACAGTTTTTTACCAATGATGAACCTACCTTGATGCATCCTAATCACCCAACGTCCGGAGTTTACTTTAATGTTCATCTTGGTGTTGTACATTCTATAGTTAGACAAATGCATAAGGACATGTATACATCATTTCAACATTATACAGAGTATTTTCACTGCCCTAAATGCCCTCTGAGCTGTGCCTATTCATTCTCTCACACCCTTACCAACAACTATCAGTCTTCTTGTCTTCATAGTTTTCTCTTTTCCAGAATTGTCATATACAGTTGACCCTTGAACAACATGTATTTTAACTGCATATGTCCATTTATAGACTGGCTTTTTTTCAATAAATACTACCATACTACACGATCTCAAATGGGTTGAATCCACAGATGCAGAGCCTCGGATACAAGGGCTGGCGGGATGAGAGTCTTGGCTCTCTCTTTTCCTTTCCAATCCTACCTCAGGAAGGACTTGTGGGTGCCTGATCACAGCCAGGCAAGGGTGGAGGTCTCAGTCTCCCAGCTGGTTTTTTTGCTGACATGAGTGTGTGTGATACCACGATTATTTCTGTGGTATTTGGCTGGAATAGAGCAGGCAGTATGTAAAAGTTTTCTGTCTTTCTAGACTGTCTCTTTCCTGGACCTCTTACTAGAGAGAGCAGACTTTTGAGGGGTCTTGTTCTCTTTTTTTTTTTAACATCTTTATTGGAATATAATTGCTTTACAATGGTGTGTTAGTTTCTGCTTTATAACAAAGTGAATCAGCTATAATATAATACATCCCCATATCTCCTCCCTCTTGTGCCTCCCTCCCACCCTCCCTACCCCACCTCTCTAGGTGGTCACAAAACACTGAGCTGATCTCCCTGTGCTATGCAGCTGCTTCCCACTAGCCATCTATTTTACATTTGGTAGTGCATATATGTCCATGCCACTCTCTCACTTCGTCCCAGCTTACCCTGCCCCCTCCAGGTGTCCTTAAGTCCATTCTCTACATCTGCATCTTTATTCCTGTCCTGCCCCTAGGTTCATCAGACCCATTCTTTTTTTTTTTAGATTCTCTATATATGTGCTAGCATACGGTATTTTGTTTCTCTCTTTCTGACTTACTTCACTCTGTATGTTAAACTCTGCCAGACAGACAGGTCCATCCACCTCACTACAAATAACTCAATTTCATTTCTTTTTATGGTTGAGTAATATTCCATTGTATATATGTGCCACATCTTCTCTATCCATTCATCCGATGATGGACACTTAGGTTGCTTCCATGTCCTGGCTATTGTAAATAGAGCTACAATGAACACTGTGGTACATGACTCTTTTTGAATTATGGTTTTCTCAGGGTATATGCCCAGTAGTGGGATTGCTGAGTCATCTGGTAGTTCTATGTTTAGGTGTTTTGTTTGTTTGTTTGTTTTTTACGGTACACTGGCCTCTCACTGTTGTGGCCTCTCCCATTGCAGAGCACAGGCTCCGGACGCGCAGGCTCAGTGGCCATGGATCACGGGCCTAGCCTCTCTGTGGCATGTGGGATCTTCCTAGACCGGGGCACGAACCCGTGTCCCCTGCATCGGCAGGCGGACTCTCAACAACTGCGCCACCAGGGAAGCCCTGTTTTTAGTTTTTTAAGGAACCACCATACTGTTTTCCATAGTGGTCATATGAATTTACATTCCCACCAACAGTGCAAGAGGGTTCCGTTTTCTCCACACCCTCTCCAGCATTTATGGTTTGTAGATTTTTTGATGATGGCCATTCTGACCGGTGTGAGGTGATACCTCATTGTAGTTTTGATTTGCATTTCTCTAATGATTAGTGATGTTGAGCATCCTTTCATGTGTTTGTTGGCACTCTGTATATCTTCTTTGGAGAAGTGTCTATTTAGGTCTTCTGCTCATTTTTGGATTGGGTTGTTTGTTGTTTTGATATTGAGCTTCATGAGCTGCTTGTAAATTTTGGAGATTAATCCTTTGTCAGTTGCTTCATTCGCAAAATACTTTCTCCCATTCTGAGGGTTGTCTTTTTGTCTTGTTTATGTTTTCCTTTGTTGTGCAGAAGCTTTTAAGGTCCCATTTGTTCATTTTTGTTTTCATTTCCATTTCTCTAGGAGGTGGGTCCAAAAGGATCTTGCTGTGATTTATGTCATAGAGGATTTTACCTATATTTTCCTCTAAGAGTTTTATAGTGTCTGGCCTTACATTTAGTTCTTTAATCCATTTTGAGTTTATTTTTGTGTATGGTGTTAGGGAGTATTCTCATTTCATTCTTTTACATGTAGCTGTCCAGTTTTCCCAGCCCCACTTATTGAAGAGACTGTCTTTTCTCCATTGTATATTCTTGCCTCCTTTGTCAAATATAAAGTGACTATATGTATGTGTGTTTATCTCTGGGCTTTCTATCCTGTTCCATTGATCTATATTCCTGTTTTTTGTGCCAGTACCATACTGTCTTGATTACTGTAGCTTTGTAGTATAGTCTGAAGTCTGGGAGCCTGATTCCCCCAGCTCCATTTTTCTTTCTCAAGATTGCTTTGGCTGTTCAGGGTCTTTTGTGTTTCCATACAAATTGTGAATTTTTTTGTTCTAGTTCTGTGAAAAGTGCCATCGGTAATTTGATAGACATCACACTGAAGCTGTAGATTGATTTGGGTAGTATAGTCATTTTCACAATGTTGATTCTTCCAATCCAAGAACATGGTATATCTCTCCATCTGTTTGTATCATCTTTAATTTCTTTCATCAGTGTCTTATAGTTTTGTTCATACAGGTATTTTGTATCCTTAGGTAGGTTTATTCCTAGGTATTTTACTCTTTTTGTTGCAATGGTAAATGGGAGTGTTTCCTTAATTTCTCTTTCAGATTTTTCATCATTAGTGTATTTGGGGGTCTCTTTCTGTCTGCACCTGCTGGCATTTCTCTGTTGCTGACTTCTTCAGCTCTGAGTCTGGGATATTTGCAAAGAAACATGAAAACTCAGGGAGCTCCTTAAGATCTCAGGCTTTGTGGCCCAATGTCCCTAGATTGTTTGCTTTCTTTTCTTCACTTTAAAGAGTTCTCTTATTTTGTTTTTTATATATAAAGTTCAAGGTTTTAGTTGTGCTTAGAGAAGAAATACGGAAAAGTATGTCTACTCCTTCTTCCTGGACGCAAAAGCCCCTGAGGCTTGTTTTTAAGCTTTTCTTAGGGTGAAAACAAGCAGAGTTTAGTATGAGGTTAGTTTAGTCCCACTACTAATGTCTTATCCTCCTGAAGTTTCCACTTAATGCCCCATGTATTACAAAGTCTTTCCACTTTGGGTGGTGGGGATGCAAACTCTTCACAAAACATACCTGCCTTTTGACAGTTATGTTAGGTAAGAATATATTTGCTTTAATTTGTAAAAAAATGATTACCATAGAAAGTTTAGTGAACATCTGTCATCACATATAAATATCAAAGAAATAGAAAACAAAATATTTTTTCTTTGTGATGAGAGCTCTTAGGGTTTACTCTCTTCACAGCTTTTATATATAAGGTACAGCAGTGTTCATTACGTTGATCATGTTGTACATCACATCCCTGGTACTTATGTATTTTATAACTGGAAGTCTTTGACCACCTTCCTCCAAGTCCCCCTCCACCCAGCCCCCCACCCCTGGTAACTAAATCTGATCTCTTTTCTTTTTGTGTGTGTGTGTTTGTTTTTGAAGTATAATTGACCTACAACACTGTGGTAGTTCCTGATATACAGTGTAGTAATTCAACATTTCTATATTTCAAAATGATCACCATGATAAGTCTAGTTACCATGCAAAGATATTACATAATTATTGACTATATTCCCTTCACTGTATATCTCATACCCGTGACTCATTTATTTTGTAACTAAAAATCTATACCGCTTAACCTCCCTCACCTATTTCTCTCTCCCTCCCCCCGCCTCTGGCAACCACCTCTTTGTTCTATGTATCTGTGACTCTGTTTCTGTTCTGTTATGTCTGTTCATTTTTTTTTTTTTTTTTTTAGATTCCACATATAAGTGAAATCATACAGTATTTCTCTTTCCCTGTCTGACTTATTTCACGTAGCATAATACCCTCTGGGTCCATCCATGTTGTTGCAATTGTCAAGATTTCATTCTTTATTATAACTGAGTAATATTCATATATATATATATATCACTTCTTTTTTATTCATTCTTCTATTGATGGGCACTTAGGTTGCTTCTGTATCTTGGCTAGTTTGATAAGTGTGGATTCATTTCTGGGCTCTTTATTCTGTTCCCTTGATTTTTTTTTTTTGCGGTACGTGGACCTCTCACTGTTGTGGCCTCTCCTGTTGCAGAGCACAGGCTCTGGACATGCAGGCTCAGTGGCCATGGCTCACGGGCCTAGCCACTCCGCGGCATGTGGGATATTCCCGGACCGGGGCATTAACCCGTGTCCCCTGCATTGGCAGGCGGACTCTCAACCACTGCGCCACCAGGGAAGCCCTGTTCCCTTGATTTATGTGTCTGTTTTTGTGCCAGTACCATACTGTTTTGATTACTGTAGCTTGTAAGATAGTTTGATATCAAGGAGCATGATACCTCCAGTTTTGTTCATCTTTCTCAAGATTGTTTTGACTATTCGGGTTCTTTTGTTTTTCCGTACAAATTTTAATAATTATTTGTCCTAGTTCTGTGAAAAATGCCATTTGTATTTTGATAGGTATTTCATTGAATCTATAGATTACCTTGAAGTATGCTCATTTTAACAATATTAATTCTTCCAGTCCATGAGCCCAATATATCTTTCCTACTGTTTGTGTCGTCTTCAGTTTCTTTCCTCAGTGTCTTTCATAGTTTTCTGAGTACAGGTCTCTTACCTCCTTAGTTAGATTTATTCCTAGGTATTTTATTCTTTTGACATGATTATAAATGGGATTTTTTTTTAATTTCTCTTTCTGATAGTTTATCTTTAGTGTATAGAAATGCAACAGGTTTCTGTATATTAATTTTGTATCCTACAACTTTACCAAGTTCTAATAATTCTTTGGTGGTGTCTTTAGGATTTTCTATGTATAGTATCATGCCATCTGCAAACAGTAAGAGTTTGACTTCTCCCTTTCCAATTTGGACTCCTTTTATGTCTTTTTCTTGTCTGATTGCTGTGTCTAGGACTTCCAACTGCTGCTGAATAAAAGTAGTGAGATTGGGCTTCCTTGTCTTGTTCCTGATCTTAGAGGAGATGCTTACAGCTTTTCACCATTGAGCATGATGTTAGCTGTGGGCTTGTCATATATGGCCTTATTATATTGAGGTATGTTCCTATATGCTCTAGGGGTGCCCTCTATGTGGGCTTTGTGGGCCTTATTTTGTCCAGAAGACTACTGTAGGGACACTGGTAGGCATGGCTGGCCTCCAGTCCAGTTGGTTGCCAGGCCCTGTTTTGTTTAGATGTTGCTGGCAGTTGTGGGTGGAGCTGGATCATGAGATGGCCAGGTATAGAGCCCTGGTGGGGGTCTCAGGACTAGTGATGGCCAAATGGTGGGCAGAGCCATATCCTACAGTGGCTAAATGCGGGGCCAGGAGCTGGTGTCTTCCCACTGGTGGGCAGGGCTGAGGCCCAGGGGATCCCAGGGCTGGTTTCTACTCATTTGTGGGTGAGGCCAGGTCCTGGGGCTAGTGATGGCCCACTGATGGCAGAGCTGTGTCCTGGAGTCATTGGCTGCAGGGCCCTGGGCATTCCAGAGTTGGTTTTAGCCTGTGGATGGGTAGGTCAAGGGCACAGTGTGCCCCAGGGCTGGTGCCTACATCTTGGTGAGTGAGGTAGGGTCCTGGGGTTAGTGCCAGTCTGCTGTTGGATGGGGTTAGGTTCAGTGTTTGGCTATAGGGGTCCTGGGGGTGGGGGGCCTGGGCTAGTGCCATTTCCACTGGCGTGTGGGGCGTGTGTCCTGGGCCCTCTGGTGGGTATGGCCAGGTACTGTGGTGGGGGTGGTGCTCAGGGAATTCTACCACAGCCGGCCTGGGGTGCCCAGGGCTTCCCTGGTGGCGCAGGGGTTAAGAATCCGCCTGACAATGCAGGGGACACGGGTTGAAGCCCTCGTCCGGGAAGATCCCACATGCCGTGGAGCAACTAAGCCCATGTGCCACAACTGAGCCTGCACTCTAGAGCCTGTGACCCACGACTACTGAGCTCGTGAGCCACAACTACTGAGGCCCGTGCACCTAGAGCCCATGCTCCGCAACAAGAGAAGCCACCACAATGAGAAGCCCACGCGCAGCAACGAAGAGCAGCCCCCGATCGCCACAACTAGAGAAAGCCCGCGTGCAGCAACAAAGTCCCAATGCAGCCAAAAATAAATAAATAAATTTTAAAAAAATGTGTGTTTTTCCTCAGATAAGCCCAGTGGGCTGGTGCCTATTGGCTGGAGGGTATGGCCAGGTCCCAGCACTAATAAGCTAGAAGGAGGATCCAAAATGGTAGTTGTCAGTTCCAGTGGCCTTGTGGTGAGATGAGCACCCCAAAATGGATGCTGCAGCAATTATGTCACCAGGTGGGTCCCAATTGCCCCCTGCTTCTCCGGGAGGCTGTTCAAGATCAGCAAGTGGATCTGACCCAGGATCCTTTCAAATTATGGCTTCTACCCTGGGTTCTGGAGCATGTGAAATTTTGTGTGCACCTTTTAAGGCAACGGTCCCCAACATTTTTGGCACCAGAGACCAGTTTCATGGAAGACAATTTTTCCACGGACTGGGGGTGGGTGGGTGCGTGGGTTCAGGTGGTAACGCCAGTGATGGGGAGCCACGGGGAGCGGCAGATGAAGCTTTGCTCACTCACCCACCTTTCACCTCCTGCTGTGCGGCCTCCTTCCTAACTGGCCACCAACTGGTACCTGTCCGAGGCCCTGGGGTTGGGGACCCCTGCTTTAAGAGTAGAGTCTCTATTTCCCAGGGCCCTCTGGCTCTCCTGAAAGTAAGCCCCACTGGCCTTCAAAGCCAAATGATCTGAGGGCTCATCTTCTCCATGCAGGAGCCCAGCCCTGGGGATCCTGAGGTGGGGCTTGCACCACTTGCTCTTTGGGGAGAACCTCTGCAATTGTAATTATCCTCCTGTTGTGGGTCACCTACCTGGGCGTATGGGTCTTGACCGTACTGCATCTCCGCCCCTCCCACCCATCTTGTTGTGGCTCCTTCTTTATACCTCTGGTTGTAACAGACTTTTCTGCTAGTCTTTTGGACATTCTCATTAATAGTTGCTCTGTAAATATTTGTGTGTCTGTGGAAAGAGATGAGCTCAGGATCTTCCTATTTTGACCTCCTTGCCATTAACCTCTCTTTGTTTTGATTTTATTTATTTTTTTTGTTATTGGTGTGGTTGGAGATTTTCTTTCATATGTAAATTCTGTATCTACCCCTCAATGCCTGTAACCTTTCCAGTTTGCTAAGAGTCATCTTGTCATTGAAGACTTACATAAGGTCTGGCTTTTCCATCCCTATTCATTGATTTCTTACAATATCAGTGGAACTCTTGAGGCTGGGACCTGGGGAGGTTTTTATTTCCCCCAGTCAACACCTCTTGCACTATGTTCCCACTCCTTCCACATTACCACTGCCTACTTTTTGCTTCACGTCCCACGTATCCTGTTTTTTTTAATTTATTATTATTATTTTTTTTTTTTTTTTTTTGCGGTACGTGGGCCTCTCACTGTTGTGGCCTCTCCCGTTGCAGAGCACAGGCTCCGGACGTGCAGGCTCAGCGGCCACGGCTCACCGGCCCAGCCGCTACGCGACATGTGGGATCTTCCCGGACTGGGGCACGAACCCGTGTCCCCTGCATCTGCAGACGGACTCTCAACCACTGCGCCACAAGGGAAGCCCTATCCTGGGTTTTTTTTCTGCACTTTGCATATAGGTGGAAACCACTCTCAACCTTTGGGCTGTCAGAGCACCACTGACTCAGTGATAGGACGCAGCAAACTCTTCTGAATGTTGGAAAGAGTGAGTAGGAGGTTACATCAGAGCGTCAGCTCCTCGCCCTAGAGCCTAGGAAGTAATTGAAAATCCGGTGTTACACTTCCCTCTTCTCAGCAATCTCTTGCTAGCCTCAGTATGGGGGCTTTTCCTCCATCAAGATCAAGTCTTCTTTGGTCGCAGGCACTCCGCCACATTACTCACCCCTCTCTCCTCAGCCACTTCATGCCTCTTTCCTTCACTCTGTCTCTGAAATTCCTCTTCACTTCCTAGGCACAACACACTTGCTCCATCCCTTCACTGTTGCCTGTTCCGACCTTGTCTGGAGAGCGAGAAGCCTCATCTTTCTCACCAAACATTTTTCACATACATTGTTTCCTGAGAAGAAAAAAAAATTTTTTTTTTTTCCTCCAGGATTATCCATTGGAGAACTGCAGGGGGCACTTTTCACAGAAAATATGCGGTGAGCAAGTCCTGCATCTGTCTGCCTGGAACCTAGTCCTGGGTGAGGTGCAGACTTTAGCTCTTTGACTGTTAACATATGCCTTCAGCACACTCTGTCTCATTTGCAATTTGTCCTCGAATGTTTGTTGCTTTATCCTGCTGTATAAACATATTTATATGCATAAAACCTGTATTTGAAATTGATTATATGATTTTCCCTTTATGTGTATTTATTATTCAGGCTTATTTAGAAACTCCTTCTCTGCCTAAAGGTTATAAAATAGCAGTTACATGTCTTATTTCTCTTTTTTTTTTTTTGAAATCTGTGATCCTGTTGGAAACATTTTGATGTAAGAAGGGGGCTGAGGATCCCACATTCCTCTCCCACTTGCCAAAGAACTTGTCTGACATCATTTGCTGGTTAAAGAATTATTCTCTGTTGAGTTGAAATGACATTTTTTTCACACACTCAGTTGCTATTTATACTAGAGTCTTTATCTGGATTCGAGTATACACATTCCAATATATAAAATAGATAACTAATAAGGACCTACTGTATAGCACAGGGGACTCTACTCAATGCTCTGTAATGACCTATATGGGAAAAGAATCTAAAAAAGAGTGGATATACGTGTAACTGAATCACTTTGCTGTACAGCAGAAACTAACACAACACTGTAAATCAACTATACTCCAATAAAAATTTTAAAAAATTAAAAGAAAAAATGTGAAAAAAAGATTAAAGTCTTATCTGGACCCTCCCCTCCCCTGGCCCTGTGTCTTTTACATGTAGCCAGTTGTGTTCATCATTAACCGTTTAACATTAACATCCTTCATAACGTCTGGTTGCTGAAAAATGAGATTATCTCTACCCCCCACTCCCTATCATGACTTCATTTTATCTCTGTTATTCTAAAGGCTTTATCTTGGGGTTCAAGGTCCTAGACTGCCAGAGTTATATGGAGTCTGAGAGTCATCTGGGGCCAGCACATCATGCCATGGATGGAGAAACTGAGGACATAAAAGTATAGCAACCGGGCTGCTGATGCGTGGGGAGTCATTAGCAGGACCAGGATTTAAGTCAAGTTTATACATTTTGCCTCTACCCTTCATCTTCATTTCTACCGCATCGCACGTGTCCTTGTAATTTACCTTTGCTCGTTGTGCTGGCCTCCTTCTCCCCGCCCCAGTGCATGCTACCCAGACTTTCCACCATGATCTTGGAAAAGCAGAAGCTTAGCAAGAGAGAAGCATGTTGCCTGTGTGGGAAATTCTACCCTGTTACACCTCATGGGCCTTCCTGAGCTATGTGGAGTAAGAAGACCCTGAAGTCAGGGCCACCTGCCTCTGGAGGCTGTCTGACCAAGTGTGACGAGGTGGGGATGGCTGCCCTCCCAGTCCTGGTGCAGGACCCCAGGGATGGCATCTGGCTCAGAGCTTATTGGCAGGGTCAATGGGACAGCACCAGGCCCAGGTGTCCAATGATGAGGCTGGTGGAAATGGAGCAGAGACCAACAGACCTGCAAGGGTGGTTCCAGAAAGACAAGCCACACTGGCTGCTCTGTGAGTTGAAAGGCAAGCAGGACATGGGCATGAGGGCCTGGTGCGTGTATGTGTTTTGTGATGTGCTGCAGAGATCAGCGGTGTGAACAGGGTGGCAAGTAGGGGGCATCTGTGAATGCTGGGAGGATGGCATTTGGAGAGGAAAATATTGGACAGCAAATGTGGACACTTTCCTGGCTGTAGGGGGAATGGTGTCTGCTACTCCTGGGAAACGCTGTGTCCTGATGCTGTACATGAAGGATTTCTAAATTGCCCCCTTCTGAGTAGTTTCTGTTGTACCTGCTGCCTGGGTCTTGGCTGGGAGGGACTTTGGGACCTGGTGACCCCAGGGCGGTGATGTGCTGCTTCATTCAGTTTCCTGGGCAGGTTCAGCAGCTTTATCATGAAGGCTGCTTGGTACCAGAGAGGAAGGTGATAATGGTTAATTGATGTGAACCATGGAACTTGTTTAAAAGCTCATAGAGGACCTTCTCAAGTCTTCCAGAAACAACAGAGAACATTTTTCAGGGGATATAATTCCTGCTTTGTGGAGGAGAAGCAACATAAATTTTATTGCCTGAGCAATATACATTTCACTGATAATGTCACCCCATTTTTCTTCTTCTTGACCTCATTTTTCATACCAAGTTGAGGTGGCCTGAGAAGCCTTGGGTTACGTGTATTTTCCCACGTTGCCTTGGACACAGTATGTTAGTCGAGCTGTGACTGTTCCGAGATTAGCACTATTCAAAATATGCTACCTTTGCCCCCAAGTATATGGCCTGCTGTTTTTCAAGGCTGAGGCCTGTCAGGAGAAGAAGGAGAAGCAAGTTGTGGGAAAGCTTAGTAGTCAAAAAAGAAGACAGTATCTCTTCTAAACATGCCTCTGAAGCAGATTCCCGTGGAAATCATGTTAAGTTTGTCACAGAAACGAGGAGCAGGTATTTAGAATGCTCATAATTGCAAAATACAAAATCTCAGTAGTTCTGTTCTGAGTACATCGCTGTGTAAATATTAACAGATGGGGACGTTGACTCAAAATAGTTACTTCTCATAGTAAGTGGCTCCTCTATAGATACCTTAGAACTCTTCCCTTGGAACGGAGGAAGCAGAAGCTCACATCTCTCTGGGTGGTTAGAGGGACGAGATGCTTGGGTGCTTTTGGCTATCATTTTTCTTCATGAACCTCCTCCATTTTGGCCACTAAGCAGTGATGTCGGCAAGAAGTCACCCATTAGGGTGGGTTCAAACAGCATTTTGAGAAACGCTAACTGTTTGTCTACACTGGGATTGGGGAAACCCCACAGAAGCAGGTTATGGACTGAAAGTTTGTTTTCCCCCCAAATTCATATGTTGAAGCCCTGCTCCCTAATGCGATGGTATTAGGAGGTAATTATATTTCAATGAGGCCATCAAGATAGAGCACTGTGGTAGGATTAGTGCCCTTAGGAGGAGAGGAAAAAGCACCAGAGCTTCCTCTTCACCAGGTGAGAGCACAGCAAGAAGGTGACCCTCTGATGTCAGGAAGAGGGCCCTTGCCAGACACCGAATCTGCCAGCAGCTAAATCCTGGAGTCCTCAGCCTCCAGATCTGTGAGGAAAACGTCTGTTGTTTAGGTTCCCTAGTTTATGGTATTTTGCTCTGTCAGCACGAGTAGACTAAGGCAGAACAGGTAGTCCCAGTGTCAGAGAGAACTTGGCCCCAGGCTTTGCTCCACTGCCCAGCTTAACTGGATGACCTTGCACTTCTCTGAAGTCCAGTTTTCCTCATCTCTAAAACAGATGTAATATACCTTCCTTGTAGGACTATTGTTCCATTTAGAACACACACACCCAACCCTTCACTCCTTCTTGCCTCTCCATGTATATATAATGCATCCAGCCCTGTACCATTGGTACATATTTGGACCTCAATACATAACTCTTATTGTTTATTGGTTTAGAAAAATAGAAGCTCTTTTGGAGCTGCCATCTATGTGGTGAATGTGATGTGCTAAAGGAGACACTGAGAAATTGGACTTCAGACTGGAGGCACCAACTGGATTTTGGAGGTACTAAATTTGGAGGGACTCAAATTTGACTTATTTTTAGGATACTTGAATATGGAAGCTAAAAAGATAACATCCATTCTACTCTAGAGGTAGGCACCCAATAATAAACTCCTATGAATAGTAAAGAAAAACTGCTGCATACAGCTTTTCTATTTTTTGAGTAATAGGATCTGATCCCACAGTAATGGTATTTAGTAAATTATAACGCTCCCATTAAATTATAGTCCTGTGTCAAGTAGTTGTGAATTCAATTATGCTGCTTAGCTTCTAGCTATCCTGCATATTTCATCAAAAGCTGATTTGCCAGTGATGGCAGTAGCTCCACATTGCTATGAAGAAAAGGACATACTAGGTAAAACTTGGGTTGAAAGTCAACCAGTGAATGAGAAGCTTATCAAAGTCCTACACCAACCAGGTCATTGCAGTCATCGTGTGACCTTCTGTCCTAAGGAGTCTGTCTTTTGTGCTGTTCCTCTGTCCAGGCCTGAGAGAGGAGGAATCCGAGGTTCCCCTCAACTCTCAGGTGAAACCAAAAGTGGATCCCACCTGAGAAAAGGGAGGCTTCAGTGTTCTGGGCTCAGGTGTAAGTCTGCCAGGAAACCTCAAGGGCAGGATAGCCCCCACAGAGTGAGCATAGACTTCAGTTAGTGACAGGAAGCCCGAGGGCCAGCTTTCAGTTTTCTTTAGGGGAGAGGATCTGAATTAAATAGCTCCCCTGAGGAATGGTGAAACTCCAGCATAGACCAAGAAATCTTCAAAGCAAGGTCAAAGGCAAAAAGCAACATTGGCATGACCAAAGGAAGTGATTGCCTGGGAGTTGCAAGTTCTTTATAAGAGGGATGGGGACCCATTTGTTTATTATTATTATTATTAATTTTTGCTTTTGCTTTGTTTCCATTATTCCAGGAAATGAATCCAAAAAAATATTGTTGTGATTTATGTCTAAGAATGTTCTGCCTATGTTTTCCTCTAGGAGTTTTATAGTTACCTGGTCTTACATTTAGATCTTTAATCCTTTTTGAGTTTATTTTTGTGCATGGTGTTAGAGAATGTTCTAATTTATTCTTTTACATGGAACTCTCCAGTTTTCCCAGCACCACTTGTTGAAGAGACTATCTTTTCTCCATTGTATATTCTTGCCTACTGTTTTGTAGGTTAATTGACCATAAGTGTATGGGTTTATTTCTGGGTTTTCTGTCCTGTCTCATTGATCTATGTGTCTGTTTTTGTGCCAGTACCATACTGTTTTGATTACTGTAGCTTTGTAGTATAGCCTGAAGTCAGGGAACAAATGGGACCTAACTAAACTGAAAAGCTTTTGCACAGCAAAGGAAACCATAAACAAAATGAAAAGACAACTTACAAAATGAGAGGAAATATTTGCAAGTGATGCGACCAACAAAGGCTTAATTTCCAAAATTTACAAACAGCTTATACAGATCAATATCAAAAAAACCAAACAACCCAGTCAAAAAATGGGCAGAAGATCTAAATAGACATTTCTCCAAAGAAGACATACAGATGGCCAACAGGAACATGAAAAGATGCTCAACATCACTAATGATTAGAGAAATGCAAATTAAAACTACAATGAGGTATTACGTCACACCGGTCAGAATGGCCATTGTCAAAAAGACTACAAATAATAAATGCTGGAGAGGGCGTGGAGAAAAGGGAACCCTCCTGCACTGTTGGTGAGAATGTAAATTGGTGCAGCCACCAATTTCTTTACGGAAATTCCTTAAAGAACTAAAAATAGAGTTACCATATGATCCAGCAATCCCACTCCTGGGCATATATCTGGAAAAGATGAAAACTCTAATTCACCCCAATGTTCATAGCAGCACTACTTAACAATAGCCAAGACATGGAAGCAATCAAAATGTCCATTGGCAGTTGAATGGATAAAGAAGATATGGGGTGTATATATATGTATAAAATGGAATGTTACTCAGCCATAAAAAAGAATGAAATAATGCCATTTGCAGTAACATGGATGGGCCTAGAGATTATCATACTAAGTGAAATAAATTAGAAAGAGAAAGACAAATATCATATGATACCACTTATATGTGGAATCCAAAAAAATGATACAAATGAACTTATTTACAAAACAGAAATGGATTCACAGACATAGAAAACAAACTTATGGTTACCAAAGGGGAAAAGTGGGGGGAGGGATAAATTGGGAATTTGGGTTTAACAGGTACACACTACTCTAAAACAGATAAACAACCAGGACCTACTGTATAGCACAGGGAACTATATTCATTATCTTGTAATAACCTATAACAGAAAAGAACCTAAAAAAAAAAAAAATATATATATATATATCACTGAATCACTTTTTCTGTACACCTGAAACATTGTAAACCAACTATTCTTCAATTAAAAAAAAATAAGAAGGATGGAGAGTACAATAAAATGGAAAGAGAGGTTGTGTGTGGATAAACAAATTGTTCTTCCTGGCAAAAGTACAATTGGATAAAAGAACTTGGTCTGTAGGTCTTAGGACAGTAAAGCAACCAGCAGTTTGACAGAGTGGAAACACACTTGGCTGTGGAGTTGTGTTCAATGCCAGGTTCAGATCTCTGTTTTGATGCTCGCAAGGGGTGACCTTGAAGTAGATCTCCATCTGTAAATGGAAATGATGACCCTTTCATGCTTGTCTTGAGAGCTCTCAAAAACCAACCTAAATCATCCTGACACAATGCAAGTGTACAGTGAAAGAGACCAGGGTCTCTGGAGCCAAACTGCTGTGTCTAGATTTTGTCTCCAGTACTGAGGAGTGGTGTCATTTGGGGCAAGCTCTTTTATTTCCCTATACCTCAGTTTCCTCATCTGTAATGGGGCAAACAACATTGCTTACCTCAAAGCACTGATGTGAAGAGTAAAGGAATAATGCATGTAATATACTTGGAACAGTGCCTGGCATTTAAGAATGTTACTATATAAGTGTTTGCTAGTATTGTGAGTAGGCATATTATTATTAACACTACTTGAGGAACTCTATGGTCCAGAGAGAATATTGTGTAGGGGAATCATAGGGATGAGAAGGATGCTTGAGAGGGAAGCAATAAATGTCTCCATTTTATAGTGTAAGATGACCTTGGTTCCATTTCTACCTGACCGAGGGACACGCTTTCCAACTCCATCACCTGATTGTGATGTAGAGCTGGGATTTGAATTCTGTTATATTATGGTACCTCCTCCTAAACATCCATTGCTATATGCAACCAAGATAAAACCTAACTGATTAACTGGCTCCTTGTCTCTAAGACTTGACCTATTAATTTATTAATCAGGGTTGAAAGTACAATACTATAAAGCTTGGCTTGGGCCACTGTTTGGAGTATTTGAGCAGTCATGTAGCTGAGAGCATGCCAGGGCAGAGGAGGTGTGTTATCAGGAGGGAAAAGGAGATCCCAGAATCTACAGGTATGGCGAGGTGATGTTGATTCCTGTAAGGTTCTAGAAGATCCGTGTGTTAGGCATGAAAAATTTTTACTCGTGTCTCGTTCTCCCAATGACTGGTCAGAGGATTGAGCTCTGCTTCCTGGAAATTTAGCATGGGCTTGAGGAGAGAGGTGATAGATGTCAGTTCTTACTTACTGGGGCCCAACTCTGAGCCTGCTCTTCTCTGCTCCCCGTGGCAGAAGTACACGTTGGCACAAAAGTGCCTTGAGAACAAAATATTCTGGTATTGTGAGCTGACTCAAGGAGGACAGCTGTCTTGGAGAGGCACTAAACGCCTCTTTGTCGAGCCACTGTTATTTTGGGTTTGTTCTTTCCTTTTGTATTCATTTGTTTTTTAAACGGAAGCATTGTCTATCTTTTTTTTTTTAATAGTATAAGATAAAATTTCCATTATCAGTTAATATAGTTATTTATTTTCTGCAAAGATTGGTAAACACCTAGCTAACTAAGAGAAGGAGAACAGTTAAATATATTGTAGTCTGTGTCCTTAAAGAACATTGAATGTCATAGGGTTTCCTAAAGATATAATGTTAAATTAAAAGATAAACTAATTACAAAATTATGTACAGTGTGATCCCAATGTGGTTTTAAAAGGAAAGACCCAAAGTACCAAAGGTGATTCTTCTTCTTTCTTTCTCTGTTTGCATTTTCAAGAATTTTTTTACATCAGTGGGTATTATTTTTATAATGAAAGTAACATACTTTTAAAAAGAGAGAAAACTTTATATAATGATTTCTGAGTTAGGGTAGAATCTACTTTTTCCCACATGTAGTTGGGATCAGCATGAACTTTAATACCTCAGTTGAGTTTGTCATGCCTATGATGATGTAGGAAATTTGGGGTCTTTGAAATGTTATTGGTGCTAGTCTACCTCTGATCTGTGAGTTTATATTTTAACATAGTTTAAAGTATTTTCTGGAAAACTATACTGTAAAATATGTGTAAGACTGTTTCAATGTGGCAATAGTTGAGGAAGACAGCATTCAAATAAGTTTTTTATCTAAACAAAGCAAGTATTTTCTTGACTTGGGGTGTCCTTGAATATGCTTGCTTTTTTGAGGAAGTGCACTTAAATATTTATCTTGTTTTAGATGAAGTTAACAAGTACCTGAACTTCAAATGTTTTTAAAAAGCTCTTTTCAGTTTATATGAAAGAGCTTTTTCATTAGTTTTGTTGTTGTTCTATTTTATTCTAGTACTGCATCTAGTTTCTTCTTAAATTTAAACAATTTAATGGGGAGAGTTTATATTTCAGTACTTTAAATGATACTTAAAAATGTGCTCGGAACTTGCTTGAAGATCACCTACTTTATAGCTTGCTTGCTACACAGTTTGTTTTAGCTCTTGCTATTTAATTTTCACTACTTTAAAAAGGAAGAATTTAAAGTACCACAAATTCCTCATTTATTCTACATTTTTAATACATTATCATAACTTTCATTCTAAATGCTATATTGAACTGGGCTGTGTTGCACTGGAAAATATATATGTGAAAGATGGGTAAGTTAGCAGGATACCTTTGTTTCTCAGGCACTCACTTGCATTTAAATTGGGAAACTTCTAAGAACCTTATAAATGCTTTATTTAATAGAATACATTTGGGGAAGTGTACTTTGATTTTTAAAGGGTTTCTCCTGATTTAAGACCCTATGGCTGTATGGTTTTCAGTGGTCCATTTGAGGTTGCTTTATGACTCATGGTTTGAAATAAAAGGTATTTGATTAAAAACAAAATAAAAAACTTCCCAACAGATATATAAAGAATTTTGTGAAAAAATGTATCAGAAAAAATTCCCTGGATTTTTCTCAAGTACTATTTGCTTTCATTCATTCACACATTCATTCTTTCACTTGCTTGTTCATTCAGTACATCAGTATTGAGCACCTAAGGTGCTCAAGGCCACAGGTGCCCTAAGTCATTTGTTAGCCCTTCAAGTACCGGTCATGTTCTCCACTGTACTTGAGTGTTCGGAGATGCTGAATTACACTGTGAGCTGTTTGTCACAATATTACTGCTGGTGTATTGTAATAATTACAGTGTGTTCATTGTTCCCTCTTCCTGTACTAATTTTCTTCCTTCCAGTTGATGGAGAATTAAAACAGATGCAGAGAGATGAGGGCAGGATGGCAACCTTAGCCATCACAGCCCAGGAGCAAGGGAGTGGTGGGTCAGATTATACAGGGACCTATTTGGGGTACTTTTTACCATGTATTTTGCATCCATGGCACTTTCCCAAGGGTGAGAAGCAAAACAAAACACACGCAGGTCATGGACTTGAAGTTACTTTGATTTGTGTTGTTATCTGGGAGCCAGGAAAAGCCAGAGGGAGGAGCTTGACTTGTTAAGCCCAGATGTGCACATATGTGCAACTAGTTAATTTGTTCAGATCCTTAGCGGACAACATCTATCTTTTAAAGTAAATAATAATGATTTTGAAAAAAATCATAGGCGGAAATGGTGCTATGCAGCAAATAGGCCCTTGGAAGTGGCTCCCCACTTCTGCATCCTGGCACCTTCACTATACCAGGTGCAGAGTTCCTAAGTGGTGTCTATCAGTATTGGTTGTATGTTGAATTGGCTGAGCCTTTCACTTTTCAACATCAATTCATTTATGGGGGGGGGATGCTTTTAATATTCTAAAATATAGTAGAATGTGGAAAAGAAAACAATTCACAGTCATGGAAGCTTCCATTGTCCCCCCGGCACTTTGTTTCCCCGGTATTTTGTAACTTAATTTTAAAAGTCATACTTCATGGGGAAGAGAGCATTTCCTAAGCCTCTTGGGAAACAGCTCTCTCCTCTATTCCCTGTGGACTGTTATCTGGAAAAACTGAAAGGCCAAAATATCCTCAGAATTAGAGGACCAGGCAATTTCACATTGTTCCTTTATTGATAATGGGATGGCAGAGATAAATACATTTTATTTGAAATGTCATTGTTTGCTTAAAAAATAAGATGTCCTTATAAAAATTCAGAAACTATAAGAACATATTTATATCATATAAATTTACTCTTAAACATATTTGAAAGTAAAAGTAACTCTGATCTTCCCACTAGACATAATCACTGTTTATATGTGTAGTTAGATAGAAATATACATATATATATAATTTGATATAAAAATTATACAATTCTTCATACAAAATATAATATAATCTCAACTGTGTATATGTATAGACACATTTTTCCTATTGTTATACATAAAATTTTTTCTTAGCACTTAAAATATAAATGGACATACCTCCTTTTATAAACCTCATTTTATTGCCTGCATAATATTCCATTCTACATTCACAATAGTGATTTTTTTCATGTAAAAATTCCCTTTGGGTATAAAATCATAGGCTGTTACTGTTTCTACCTGCAGAAGCATCGTGCAACTCTAAGAAGATATTTCTTAGATAATTGCTAAAAAAAATCCACAGACTATGGCCAGCAATAAGTATCAGGTTCACCTACTCTCATCTAAAACTGGAAGGAGTTAACATATGTGCTGTCACCATGAGCACAAGTGTGGGCAGGAAAGCCGTTCTCCTCCTTAAGCGTTTTAAAATCACACCCATGATACATCTGGAAGTGATGTCAGGCCAAGATAGAAGCATTCCTAAATTCTAATGAACACAGCAACAGGAAAACACAATGGAGACCTCGGAACACAGAAATCCAAAAGTAGACATTATCTCTCCGTGTCTATTCAACGACCAAGTGTCGACATTTGCTAATTAAATGCGCAGAATCTCTTCTCACTTTGTGAAATATATTTCATTCGTATACATTATATAAAACCCTGTAACTTAAAAGGAGAAATTATATGACTATTTCTGGTTGGGATTTTAAATTCTGACTTTACAGAATGACTAAGCCGTCTTGAATTCATAAATATATCTCACTTACTCAGTTGTGTCCACAATAGATGGATCTGCCATCGTCCCATTTGCTGGCTTTGCTGATCGCCTGCATTTCCAGAATTAGAAGGGCCACTGTCTAGACCTCCTGACGTGTGTGCAGCCTGGGCTGTGATCCTCCTGGCCTGCAGGACCGCTCCTGTCAAGACACGCCATCCCCACTCAGGCTCCGGAGACGTGTTTAATCTTGGTGCTGTTTGCAGACAGACTTTAAAAAGCTGTCCCGAGAATACATCTCTGCCAGTAGTTTAGTATGTCAAGCTGAGGACAAGAATTTTGTTCTATTCTTAAGATACAACTATTTGTGTATGGGGAGTTTTGGCCAACGGGAAAGAAAGCTGAAGGTCAGGAAAACAACTCTGTGGGATCCCACACCCCATGGGGTTTTGGAAGGGCCTCTTCTGGGGAGGGAAAGATCTGGAAGGGTCAGCCCACCCCGGGGGTGGCTGTTTTGTGGCTTCGTGAGATATTAACCCTCCACACTCCAGGGTACAGATGAGAGATGTCCAAGCTAGAAGAATTCTCTGTTTACTTAAAAATTATGTTCTTTTTTTTTTTTTGGAAAAATAATAAAATCCTCAACAAGATTGTATGCAGACACTTGTTCAGAGGAAGAGGCATGAAGAATAAAGGTAAGTATTTGCAGAGAGACTGGACTTGAGGAGACTGGAGGGTAATGCAAAATTTATTATCCTGGAGACTCTAAACATGCTTTATTTTTAAAACGGCACTTAGTATCTCCACTACACAGGTGGAGAAGGACGTGGAACATGAAGGCAAGCTTCGTGTTGGGTGGGGTGACTGCCCTGCCACCTGCCTGTCAGAATAGTGCTGCCATGGGCCACTCCGAGGGTTGGCTCAGGACTCCTCGCGTGAATAAGAAACCAAGGAAAGGATAATTTATGGCATGTGCTTTGAGATTCCCTTAAATAGAAAAGACCAGCCGCTCAAGTTTTCTCAGCATGTTTGCTGCTCCCATGCCTCTCACTGAACACACGGCAAACACAGACCCACAGAAATGTCTGGAAGAGATCTGGGAGCAAGCACAGCGTCCAGATTGCAAGGTCCTGAATTACTTTGTAAAGACACCCACCCCGCAGCCTGACTGCAAGGTCAAGTGAGGAAGGGGTAGGAACACACCTCGCCAGGGGCTGGCCCTGCTAGCTGGTCCCCCATCCATCAAGCCTCATTTCCTTTCCCAGAGTGTAAATTGGACCAAAGAAGTAGCTTATTAATTATAACCCCCAAGTAATAGCTCACTTTAGAATTCATTATAAATTGTGATTTATACATAGTATTAATTGTCAACTGAGCATATGTTAAATTTTAACTTTGAATAAAATTGAAATTAATTAAATATCTACCTGGGATGGAACATTTCATTATTATTTAAAATACCTGGGGGGCTTCCCTGGTGGCGCAGTGGTTGAGAGTCCATCTGCCGATGCAGGGGACATGGGTTCGTGCCCCGGTCTGGGAAGATTCCACATGCCGCGGAGTGGCTGGGCCCGTGAGCCATGGCCACTGAGCCTGTGCGTCCGGAGCCTGTGCTCCGCAACGGGAGGGGCCGCAACAGTGAGAGGCCCGCGTACCGCAAAAAAAAAAAAAAAAAAAAAATACCTGGGAAGTCATCATGTTAGAGCTCATATTCCCTACTACTAGAAAGAAGGAAAACAATTAACATTTTGTAGACATCTGCTATTTTTAGATCTTGTGCTCAGCGACTTGAAATATGTGACGGTTTATGTCAGGGGGTGAGGGTGATTTTAGGGACCCCCTGTGCTCTTACACCCATTCCCAGGTTCCCACTCAAGACTCAGATTGGGTATTTGCAAAAGTCAAGGGTAAGTGGTTGTGATGTGTGAGGGATTCTTAGGAGGAGAGCAAAGTAGTGAATCTTAGCCTGAGTGTATAGAGGGGCCCCCAGCCGAGAGCCACAGGTCCAAGGGGCTGGAGAGACACAGAGCAGGCGAAGGTCAGCTGGAGTAAGGGAGCTTGAGGGAAAGCTTCTCAGAAGAGAGGGCAACTAGGGACGGTCCTGTAGGAAGAAGCAAGGACATTCCAGCAAAGAGAGCACAGGAAAAGGAGCTGTCGAGGTCAGGGTGCAGGCAGGGTTAGGGTATGGCGTATCCGGGGAGTAAGATGGAGCCCGCTGTGGCGAGAGCCTGGGCTTGTCTGTGAGCCAAGCTTGGAAGTGTCCTCCTGTAACTTTACTCTGATGTGATGCAACAGACACAGCTGGCTGGAAGGGCCTGGAGAATCAGTTACCCGTTTCCCAACACTTGCTCAGGAAGTGCCCTGGGGAAGAATCCACAAGTTTCCCTGGACTTTGCAATTGCACATGACAGAACTCTGAGTCCCAGGAAGCTAAAGAGAGGAACAACTTCATTTCATGGTGGGAGGTGCTTTTTAGAGCAGATTATTTCATGTCTATTGTCTTCATTGCACAGATGAATCATTTTAAAGCATTTACTGAGCACATGCCGACTATGTACTTAGTGCTATATAACATATACCAGGAGAGTGGAGGCAACCTGGCCATGAGAAGCTTCTACTTGAGTTAGATTGACTCAGTCCATCCAGGCAGCTGGGTGAGGGGCTCTGTACGGTGCTCATCTGGGGCAAATGGGTATGGACTGGAAGACAGAGAGGGCTTCATGAAAGGAACAGGGACGTGACTGGGATGGCAGACCATGTCTAGATGGATAAAGGGGAGGAGCAAAAGCATCCCATGCAAGGGGAATCCCCCAAAACATGCTTTTGGGTACAAAGTTGTGAAATGGAAATAAGAGCTTTGGAGATCAGCCTTAGTGAAATGGAATAAATCAAGTGTAACTTGGCTGGAAGGGAGGAGAAATGTGGGGTAGACATCGATGTTTAGGTGACTGAAGAGCCAGGTAGATGGGTTAAAATGTGCTGCATTCAGCAAGAGTAGCAAGCACATATGCATGGCTGTCTTCAAGGCCAGGCAGCTATCACAGCCTGAGAAGCTGTCAAGTGTAGGGCGATAGGGAGTGGTGGAGCCTGCGGTGAAACAGAGAATGCAGGGAGGCCTCCAGATATCAGACTCTATTTTTTAACCTAGTGCTGGGCGAACAAAACTTTGTGGTGGTGGTGACAGACGTTAAGTCTGTCAACTCTTTTTTTGGGGAGGGGATATAATTTTAATATTGTAAACTCTCTCAGGAAATAAAGGAACGGTAGTTTTGGGAAGTTAACCTGATTCTAAGTAGAGAGAGGGAGCAGAGGCTGCTAGAGAGACAAGGTGATTTCTGAGCTCTGGGCCTGAGCCATAAGGCCTGCATGTGAGAAGAGTGGGTGCTGAGAAATGGGTCCCTGAGGGACTTTTGGAGGAGAGACATGTCAGGGTTAAGTTGAGGCAGGTTATGAAGAGTGAATCCGCTGGACCCCCCCCATGTTATTCCCATGCACTGAGAAGGGCCAGTTTTGAGGAGAAGAGATTGGAGGTGAGGCTAATCCATCCAGAACAGCTGTGTCCTCCAACCTCCGTGAGCAGGTGACAGTCAAGGATGTCCACCCTCAGGTTCTGAAGTTTCATAATTTCCCATATCCTAAGGCAGAAATGATCAAACCAGAATAGTTTTACAAATGAATGTTGGAATGTAAAAAAATATCAAACTTAAACCACAACCCCCATCTTTTTATAGTTTTTTTGCATTTTCTTTGTTATTGTTACTAATATTGCACAAGTCCACACAGTCTGATAGTATACAGTATAGCTCCAGGAACTGTGGTGAAGTAAGTGAGGAAAAAAAGAGAGAAAGAAAAAGTGGAATTCCAATGAGGAAAAGTGAAGCATCTCCAGCTTGAAAACAAACAAAACACTGCCATGATTATTAAAAATAGAAACTTGAGATAAACATCCAAGGATGTTACAAATACACACACTTTTCAGTAATTCCTCAAGGAAAAACTCCTGCAATTTCACAAAAGCTTTCTCGAATACTGGAGATGGGGGGCAGGGTATAAATAGATGTGAGGGAGACATGAATTCAAAGATGGTTCTAAGCATGCTGACAGGATGGTAAACAAGCGAGCAGTTGCCTTCATGACACAAACACTGGGACTCGGCTAGTTTTGATTTCTAGCTCTGATTCTGTGTGACTGTGCCATCAAAATTAAGATTTCTCACTTTACATCTCACCATTCTTGACGGGGCCAGAGCTGGTACAACATTAAATTCCGTCTTGAATGATTTCACCCTCAAAGCAAAACTGCAGCATCTCATATGGCAACGCAGCCTTGTATTCATGACTGCCTTTTCTTCCTTCCTTTCTATTCTCTTTTTCATTTTTTTTTTTTTTGTAAGCAGAAAAATAATGTGGTTTGATGCAATGGTCCAACACAATAGGAGCTAATGAATAGAGCGTGTTGCACTCGAGAGACTGCAGTTCAATTACTGGTGGTGTCAATCAAGTCAGAAATATTAACCATGGTAACTGCAGACTTCCAGCTCTATAGATGCGTCAGGAGGCAGTTGCTCTTTGGGAATCACTGGGGTCCTGGGAGGGAGAAGGGCTTGGAGTGACAAAGCAGCACTGAGCTGGTGAAAGCCGCCTTCACAAAGATGGGCATTGATGGACTTCTGCTCCAAGAAGTCCTGCTGAGGAGGCCCAGGGCTTTATTCCCAGAGAACTTGCAGGAGTCCAGGAGGGAAGGTACAATGGCAGAGAAATATGTATTTAGAGGGAGCTGAATAGGGAGAAAAGAAAGAAAGTTACGTGCTATGGATCATTCATAACTACAATGATCTGGATTCCTTAGGATTTGGGGGCTGTGAGTTATGTACAGGGTAAGATAGGTCGTATGGGTCAAATTGTGCCCCTCTAATACTCATATGTTGGGGTCCTAAATCCCAGGACCTCCGGATGTGACCTTCGTTGGAAATAGAGTCATGGCAGATGTAATTAGTTAAGATGAGGTCATCCTCAATGATCAGTGAATTGGGTGAATCCAATATGGCTGGTGTCCTTATAAAAAAGGGAAATTTAGACATGGAAATGCACACAGGGTGAATGCCATGTGAACATGAAGACAGAGATTGGGTTGATGTATCCGCAAGACACGGAACCCCAGAGATTGCTAGCAAAGCACCAGCAGCTGCGAGAGAGGTACGGAACGGATTCTCCCTCACAGCCTCAGGAGTCAGTAACCCTGCAAACACTGGATGTTGGACTTCTGGCCTCCACATCTGTGGGACGATTAATTTCTGTTGCTTAAGCCATTCCGTTTGTGATGCTTGTTACGGCAGCCCTAGCAAAGCCGTACCACCCAGATCTATTGAATCAGGAACTCTGAGGGTAGGGCCCAGGTACCAGGAGATTTTGATGCACACTCAAGTTTGAGAACTACCCCTGCAAACCGTAAGTTCCCATTAGAACAATCCAGGCATGTTTTCTAAAAAATTCCCAGACTTTTGGTCTTTCTTCCTAGAAGTTATCATACTCCTCCCTCTCCCTGCACCCCCCCCCCCAATTTATTGAATTAGAATCTCACAGATATTTTTTAGAATAAGTTCTGAATCTTAGGGTCCAGGTTTTCCTGGGGTGTGTCTGGTGATTCTTCCATGTAGAAAGTAATTGATTTTCCAATAAGGAATCTTCACTTTTTCATAGTGTTTCCTGGTTTATAACACCCTTTAACATGAATTGGCTCATTTGCTTAATTTTAGGTCCACCCGTGGGGAAGAGTGAAAAGGAGAAACTTTCACTTGTTCAGCGGCCCCCTGGTGAGCCTGGCATGGGGCGCAGGCCCGAGCAAGGCTCTGTCCACCAGTTCCCCGGGGGAGAGCCAAGGACATCTGGAGGATCTGGACGGTCACAGGGGTTTTGTTTACAGCCAGAGAATCTAGCAACACTTGCTTGTTTAATGCTTGGTCATTAGTTTGGTGGCCTTATTTGGAAGGGAACACTAAAATGTGGTCTTGACCATGACCCCACTCCCAGCCTCTAGGGCCTCGCCTGTCTCTGGGACCTTCAGGATGGCACCCGACTGCCCGGGTGGAGCCCTTCATAATTTACCCCAACTGACTTCACCAGGCTCATTTCTGACCCATCCGTATCCCCTCCCGCCTCATTCTGACGGTCTGAGTCATTAGCTTCAATGACAATAAAGACATCCGCTAACATTGCCCTTACCATGCATCGCTCTGGGCTCTCCTCAATGTGCAGACACACTTCCTGGGATCAGGCTCCAGTCCAGGGTCTGAAGTGGGCCCAGGACTCTGTATTTCTAACGAGCTCCCAGGTGCCGCTAATGGTGGGCAGATCACACTTGAACGAGCAGGCACTTAGCACACATTCACTTGTTTAATCCTCACAACCACCTGTGAGGTTGGTGCTACTGTTGTCCCTATTATTCAGACGGAAAAACTGAGGCAAGGATGGTGACGTGACTTGCTTGAGGTCACACAGCAACTAAGTGTCAGAGCTGGGATTCGAACCCAGGAGGTTTGGCTGTAAGGTCCACTTTCTTGTCCACGTCCCTGTGCTGCTTTTCAAACATGTCTGGCAAACTATTTGTGGTTTCCAAAGACCCCTTCTTCTCTTTCTCCTTCCCTCAATGTTTTCATCTGTGAAATGGGGCTTTGACAATACCTACCTCATAGGGTTGTTATGGGGATTGAACAAGATAATCTGTGAAGTTTGTTTCCGCTTCTCATTCTTTTGCTTGTCGTTTCTGTTATGATGCGGTTCGTAATGTGGACTTAAAGTGCACTGACTGTTGGGACCGCAACCCTAGGACTCCTTAGCTGGTGTGTTGCTGAAACTCTGACTGACTTTCTAAGTCAGTTTCCTCTTTTAAAAAAGGCATGATAACCATTCTTCCCTCACAAAGTTATTTTTTGAAGGATGAGCTAGATAAAAGCTCTTGGTGTAAGCTCGGTATGTAGAAAGGTGTTAAAAATGTTAATTATTATTATTTTAATTCAATAAACACAGTTCTTTTAGCCACATCCACACATTCTTCTTCAATTAATATTCTAAGCACTTTCTCATGAAAATCATATGAAATGCTTACTCCCACTGTGTGGATGAGAAAAAGGGAATCACAGAAGCATCAGTGCCACGCAGTTCACGGCTGGTGGAGCAGAGTTGAAACCCGCACCCATGTCCGTTGGCTCCTCTTTCCGACATGGTCAGCGTAACCTTCACAGTGAGTGACCCACCAAATGCAGGACAAGATCACTCACATGTGCGAACTTTATGGAGGTTCTCTGCAACCTAATAGTTATCTGCTTGCTTACCTCTGAGTTTGATTGAGGTTTCCTTAAATCTCTTTCCTTTAATTATGTGTTTAGGTTGCTTTCCTTTTCTCACTCTGACAGTGGTCCCTTTTGTGATAACTCTGAGCAAGTAGGCATGTCCAGCTCCGGTGATCAATCTATCCTTGGCGCTTCAGCATCATCCGTGTAGCTGGCCCCTGACAGCCGAGTCCCCAGAGTCAAGATGATGGGGTCAGAGGGGCAAATGGTTTAGCAGTCCCTGTTCCTGGTAGCACTCACCTTCCCCTTCATCTTCTATGAAACAGAGGCAGAAGCAATGGATGTAAAGTTCGAAAACTGAGTTCGGGTTGATTTCAGTGCCATGTGCAGCCGTGTCCCGTGTGGTGCTCTGAGGTGATCTGAGCATCGTCTAGGGTGGAGGTCAGTATTTTTGCTTAAGTAAATCGAAACGTTTCTGAGGTTGGTGGCGAGCTTACAGATATTCATTCATTTTGGATTCAAGTTTGGATAGTTGGCTCTCTCCAAAGTGTGACGTGTTGCATCACCTATACAAGTATTACTTGTAAAATTTAAGTGAATTCATATTAATTTTATTTCAATGTGAACAAGCATTTATCATAGACCTGTAATGTGCTTAGGAATAGGACAGATCTTTTCGGGATTAAGAGGATCAGACACGCACACCCACCCATACACATGCACAAGCATGATCTCTTACAATGAACTCAAAAAGATCTTCTTCTAGCTTGGAGACCTTACAAATAAATTAACTGGGAAATATTTGTAATGTTTTCCAATTAAGAACCCAATGGAATGTGTGGTCAAATGCTGGCTGCTGTGTAGTCAGGCAAAAGTCCTTCTTTCTGTGAATAATTTGGACCACTTCATCTTGCTGGTGTGAAGGGAGATAGAATGTTCACATTATCGGGATGCAGAGATCTGTTTTTCTAGAATGGAAGTGGTGACACTGTGGAAAGAATATTGGACTCGGAGGCCAAAGACTTGCATCCCAAGTTTTGGTCTGATATTTGTTCACAGTGGGATTTTAAACAAGTTAATTAACCTCTCTGAACCCAATTTGCTCATCTATAAGATGCAGTTAACAATGTCTGCTTTAAGGATTGCTGAGTGGAGAAGATACTCAGTAAGAGACGGGAACGTGTTCTGTGAACACTGCCGTGCTGTGCTCATTAAGACGTTATGTTGATAACAATGCTCTCAACATAACTAACATGAACGTCCACACGTGGGGATGATTTTGAGTGAGGAAGTGAAAGAGCAGATCCGTCTGGCGTCCCCATTTCTGTCTCTAATGAGCGGCCAGGCCTGAACTGGGGTAACGAGAGTCAGTGTGGTTGAAGCATCGTTGGTGCAGCCTCAGGGAAAGGTGAACCCAAAGCTGGAGTCGCGTAGAGTTCAGTCGTATTACGTATATTCACAATGTTGTACCACCGTCGCCATTTCTGGTTCCAGAACTTTCCATCACCATACTTGTTAAGGAGTTACTCTGCATTCCTCCCCCTCCCCAGCCCCTGACAACTGTCTCTATGGATTTGCCTATCCTGAATATTTCATAAAAGCGGAATCATCACCACACAGGGCCTTTTGTGTCTGGCTTCTTTCACTGAGCATAATGATTCTGAGGTGCATCCACTTTGTAGCAGGTGTCTGCATGTCATCCCTTTTTTAAGCCTGAGTAATACTCCATCGTGTGGGTTTATCACGTTTTGTTTCTCTGTTCATCAGTGGATATTTGGGCTCTTTCCACCTTCTAGCTACAGTGAATGGTGCTGCCATGAACGTTGCTGTGAAAGTTTTTGTTGGAAGCTCGTCTGATCTTGTCTCCCACTACTTCATTCTCCATTTGGCCAAAATAAACTTCTGGAAGATAAATCTAATCTTCTCATCCCTTTCTTAAACCTTCGGTGGCTTCCCTGCCTTGTAGGATAAAATTAAAAATCATGCACATGGTCTGCAGGCCTTGTGTGCTCTGGCTTCTGCCCACTGCCTCGACACGCCACCCACTCGGCACTTCTCTTAGTTCCTGGAATCCAGCAAGCTTCGACCACCTTCCGTCAGTCCCATGGTTTTCCAGCTCAGCCTATAAGGCTCTTCTGGATTCTTCTTTACGAAGCACCCTCTTAATCACACTTCGGAGTTCAGCTAAAATCTCACTTTCTAGGGCATCGTCTAATGAGCTGCCAGACTGAGTCCAGCCCCGCCAAAGAGCCCAGTGTTTTGTATTCTCTCACGCCCTGCGCTTCTACTTGGCAGCCTGCACCCCCTTGCCATTACAGTGATGAATTGTCTGTCCCTGAGAAAATGTGAGACCCCCAAGGGATGGTACAGGGTGCCTCGTGCACAGCTGTAAATCTAACATGTAGCACGTTTCCTGCCACCAAGTAGGTGCTCAACTTTAACTTGTCAAATGTCCAGGGTGTCTGACCCCCAGAAACTCTGACACATTTAACAGCCTCTGACCCTCTCCTCAGCTGTTCCACACTTCCTGTGTTTGCACAGTGTGGGGCAGAAACAGGGAGGCCCCTTTTTCCCATGAGGAATTCGGGGAATGTGCATCATTTCCTGTGAGGTCCGCGTACTTGGCCAGGTTCCCCCGGGTGTTGCCATAGCTGCAAGGTGAGAGGTGTGGCCTTTTACTGGAGACTGGAAAATAAAAGGAAGGTGCCATCCCGGAAGATTGCTTTCATCAGGTCCATGACTGTTTTCTGTTAAGTGGAGGATCTGCAGCCTGAGCAAAGTCAAGAATGTATCATGGCTGAAATGCATTAAGCTTTGGGCCAACGCTCATACATTTGAAATGACATCAGAGCCATGGAGACCCAGTCACTTAATCTCCCACAGAGACTGAGTAAAGTCAGTGCCCGTGGAAGATCGCTTTCAATGTTTTCCTCCTGAAACAAACGGGGGTGCAAGTGAGGTACAGTTGCCTCCACCAAGACAACAGCTGTGGTACCCGCATTCTGCAGGGCCCCTGCAGGGCGGCAGGCGGTGGCGTCAGCTGGGGCCCACTTTCTTATTGTAAGAATGAGTCACTGCAGGTGGATGACCATACATGGGGAGAGGATGTGAAGGGCTTCATCCAGACTGGTGGCCTGGGGTGAGGTCGGTCACTGAAAGCAGGCTGTGGGAAGAGCGAGGGAGGCCCAGCTGGACAGGTTCTTGGCTAGAGCAACCCTTTGGATCATTCTGACATTTTGCAGCCCATGAGGCATATGGAAAGTCTTAATCAAGAGATTGCTTTGGTTCATCATTTTTCTATTAAAAAGATTTTTAATGAGGAAATATTTAGAATAAAGCATTAATTATCTTTCAAAAAGGCTCACACCCATTAAACACGTCTCCAGGCCAGGTGCTGGGCTGTGTGCCTTACTTGCATCATTATTTCTAAGTCCTCACAATGACCTCCCAAGTGGGCATCCTGATTAGCCCATAGTACAGAAGAAATGGGAACTTGGGGGATTAAATAACTTGTCCTAGAGTATTTAGCTGATAAAGGCAGAGGTGAGATTCTGACCCAGTTTTCTTTGAATTCAGAGCGAGCACTTTGAGATTTTACAGCAAATTGACACTATTTTGGAGGTTTGGGACAAGGGCAGGACCCACCTAGGATTCAGTCCTAAACAGCAGGGAGTAGCTAGAGGTGATGAACTAGAGAAATCCATCATTGGTGTCCCCAAGGAGCCCATAGAAGATTTCTCCCGAATCATGCACAGGTATACTCACATACAAACACATACACATACACATATACAGAAAACAGAAACAAAAACAAAGACGGACCAAGAGCCTCCAGGGGCAGATCCTTCCTGTCAGCCTTGTGAGGCCCAGGGAATTGGTTCAGGTTGATGTTGGCTTGGAATCATGTGACCAAACTTAATATGCAGTCATCCTCTTGGATTCTGCACTTCTGGCTCAGTGCTACACTTAACTGTAGAACTGACCTTGACAATTATCAGAAAGAGGTGGTTCCTTTTCAACTCTTCCCCTTGTTCAACCTCATGGCAAAGTATGGAATACCATGCTGTGATTCACAGGGAGATCGCTTGACTCAGGGCTTAAGAACACAAGCTCTTGGGACAACTGTCCAGTTTAAATCCCAATTGGGCTACATGTCACCATGTGACTTGGGCTAGTTACGTAAACAATCTGTACCTTCTTTTCCTCTTCTGTCAAATGAGGGTAACAAGGGTACCTTCCTGTGATAACTTGTATTATCTTGGTTAGATCATGGTACCCAGATATTTGGTCAAACGTCAGTGTAGATGTTGCATTTAAATCAATAGACTTTGAGTGAAACAGATTATTCTTTATAATGTGGGTGGGCCTCATCTAAGCAGATGAAGGCCTTGATAGAGGCTGATCTCCTTCAGGAAGAGGGAATTCTGCCAGTAGATGGCCTTCAGGCTCCATCTGCAGCATCAAATCTTCCCTGGGTCTCCAGCCTGTTGGCCTACCCTGCAGAAATAGAACTTGCCAGTCGTCACCATTGCATGAACCAATTCCTTAAAATCTCTTTCTCTCTCTCAGTAGGCTACATACTATCCTATTGGTTCTGTTTCTCCGGGGAAGCCTGACGACAACACTACTACACTTTCTCATTGGGTCGTTTGGAGGATTAAATGTTATTACACGTGAAGTTCAGAGAGCAGCACCTGGCACAGAGTAACAGGTCAACATGTGAGCAATTATGCTGAATCCGGTGCTCATTCGATTTGCACACAAACATGTGTAGGCACTGGGTGACAGGTGGGGTGAGGGGTGGAAGAGGACAGAACAGCTGGGAGGACAGGCATGCACTCTGGCAGGTGAAATACGCTGTGGAGAAAGAGACGGAGAAAGAAGTCCTGAGAGTGGGTTGACTGTGCCCACGGTCCTGCCTGCCTGGCTACTCAAGGTCAATGCCTTTATCTAGGTCCTTCCAGTGTTACAGGAAGGGGTGAGTTTCAGATGATGTCAACCTCCCAAACGTGAGACTGGCTTTTGCACAGGGAGGTTGATTCTTATTCAGTAATGAGGTTACGAAAGGCAAAGCTACAAATAAATCTGCAGCCCTTGGCTGTGGGATAGGTAAAGAGCAAATCTTTTCGGAGAGATCTGTACATCCATCTGTCGTAAGGTGGGCACAGGTACAGGTAATTAGACAGGGAGCTCCTGTCCTTGGGAAACCCAGAGCCCAGGAGGGAAATCCTCACCCGAAAACCAATTCCAACACCATGTCCTTGCTGGAGTGGAGGTCAGGGCCAGGGTAATGGGAGCACAGAGGAGGGAGGCACCAGGGTCAGTGGGAGGAGAGGAAGATGGTGGAGATTCTGTGGTTAAATAGTGTCCTGGGAGAAGCAGGGGAAGAAAGCACCCCAGAAAGAGGTACAGCCGGAGAGCAGGCTGAAGCAGAGAGACGCAGGAAGTCCCCGTGTGCTGGGAAGGGGAGACGGAGTGGCATTAGATGAGGGGACTGAGACTGACCACCCTCCGGGACAAACTCATTTGCATCTGTGAATCATTCATGTTGATTATGAGAAAGCAGTGGCATAATTGTTAAAAAAAAAAAACTGCCTTCACTCTAGCCTACTTCTTTTACTTAATTTTAAGATAATTTTATGACACCTCTGAGAGAATAAGCACCAGTTCCTTGGAGACAAAAGCATTGCCATACCCTGTTTGAGAGCCCTTCTAGCACCCCACACAGTGCCTTACAGAAAATACATTTTTAATACAATTTTACAGAAATGAATCAAATGGTAAACATTTGCTTTTCAGCTCATTCAGTCGAGTCAATCAATGTTTAGCGATTGTTGACAGAAATCTAATCAAATATTTTCAGATCTAAAAGGGCCCTCAGGTATCGGCTATTCATCCATCTTATTATAGAGACGGAGATACTGAGGCCTTGAGATGTTAAGTAATTTGCCGCAAAATACCAAGTAGCATGGCTTGCCAGGTGGAGGCCATCTAAATCTTTATAGTCCAAGAAACAGAGTGCTAATGCAAATCCTTTGGGATTGGATTATGTCTTCAGATATGCTTTATTCATTTATTTGTGGCTGGTCATTTCTATTTTTTAGAGAGAGGTGCTAATAAAATAAAGATGGCTCGTCCAGTTCCATTACAGATGAGCTGGCTGCCATCTGTCCCTTGGGGATGGACTGCACTGCTCACCAGTTCATAATGCAAAAGATCAATGGTGCGAATGCAGCTGGATCCGTGCAAAATCACCTCTCAAGTATTTAGTGGCATTCTCCAGAACGTTGCTAGTTGCTGGAACTTAAGGAATATTAGATGAATCAGACATGGTTCTTGCCTTCATGAAACTCAAAATTAATTCCAAAATATCATAAAAACAAGAAACAGTATAAGGAAAAAAAGAGCGACGTGACCATAGAATGCAGCTGGCAACTTCCAGGCTCTTGCCCTTATGATGGTAGAGCAGTGTCTCCGTAACTTCAGCCAGGGTTCAGTCTTGCCTGTTGTCCACTTGGATCAGAACCATTTGGTGACCTTGCAATAATTTGCCATTAAAAAGGCAAGGAGTTGAGATTTCCATCATGAAAAGCAGGGATGGTGAAACAGGAGGAAAGAACAAGGAAGCACTATTTGCAAGATGATGACATTGGAAACGCACAAGAGAACGTTGTTAGGGCATATGCTCCAGAGTTCCTCAGGGTGGACTTCACTTTCTGCAGAGAGAAAAAGAGAGCAGGAAAACACTAGTTTGTAATACTGCTTCCCAGACAAGAGAGTCTGCTTGTGGGTTGTACCTGATCTCCCAAGTGGAAAACACATTGGGGCCAAACTGATTTTGGCTGGAAATCCCTTTGGAAGTTGAGAGTTCAATATGATGGCACTTTTCACGGAATCTCTTAAGAAGCAGCAAGCATGGCTTTTTGGTAATCTGGACTGGATGTATGTTACCAAGGCTACCCAAACAGAGCCAGCCCATTCACAGCAGGATATATGGCAGCTTCTGCATTGGTGAGAAAAGACATTCATGCCCATTTCCCATTAGAGGGATCCTAGTGGAGCCACATGGTTTGTTATGACTAAGTTTCCACAGGAAACTTAGCAGAACAAATCCAAATCGCTGAAAGCTAATCATAAGCATCTTGTCTAAAATGAAGCCCTTTTGAGACAGACCTGCTCAGAGGAATCTTTGTGTCACCCATGATACTTTGCCTGGGCGCTAGCGCATAGTAAATGCATATTAAACATCTGAGGAATGAATGAACAAAATGCACGGCAATGGTAAGAAAGAGACTTGGAAGCACATTACAGTAATGTCTTTATGTATGAACATGTGTACATAGTTAAGAAACGGATTAGATTTATAGATTTAGGAAATAACCACTCAGGATAGTATTTCTCCACAATGTATCAGAATTAAACTTTACGGTTGGGTATGTTATCTAATCGACCCTCACAAGAGAGTAGACACTTTTGTCCCCACTTTATGTAAAGTGGCGCTCGGATGCTTTAAGTGACCGCCATGGATGATGACTACAAAAAATACAGGTTCATCGATTGTAACAAATGTGCCACCCTAGTCGGGGGTGTTGATAATGGGGGAGGCTGTGCGCGTGCAGAGGCAGGAGGATATTACATGAGGAATCTCTGTACCTTCCTCTCAATTTTTCTGTGTAACTAAAACTGCTCTGAAAAAAGAAAGTCTTTATTAAAAAGTGACATGGGGCAAATGAATGAAGGACCTGCCCAAGGTGACCTGGCTGACCTGTGATAAGACAGACAAAACTTGCTTCTCCCAATTTAGTGCCCTGATTTAAAGTCACTCCTGATTTAAGACCAAACAGGAATGCGTTTCTAATCAATAAGCTGCCTCTCTGGGTTTTCGTTATGGAATCAGTAGCTGAAGGCTACCATGCAATGTATACGCACTTGTTCATCCTCATTCTGTAGGCATTTCTCCACAAGTGCACATCACTGTTGCCCGTACAGCAGGTGAGTTTCTGGAAGGTAAGCCTGGGTACCTCCTCCTGGCTTGGTCCTCCCTTCTTGCTTTGTACTTCCCTCTCTTGTCACTACATCCTGAGCAGGCCTGTGTCTCTGTGTCTCTCATCCTATTAGAATCTCAAAACTGAGGCTGTTTTGTGACCAACATTCTAGGCCCTCTCCCAGCGCAGCACTTTGTGTATAATAGGTGCTTGAAAACTGCTTACTGTAGAAGAACTCTGACCATTGAACTGCCTTTATCTGTCCCATAGAAAACAGACCCCAATTAAATGCCTTTTGTTGATGGTAACAACAACAAATAACAATGCCCCAAATTCTCGTGTTACTGCCATGCTTTCAAATAAAAGATTACATAATTGCAGGAAAGAAGCTGTTCCTTTGGAAACTACAAAGAAGTCTTCACTTTTGTCATAAAATATTTCGGACCCTAGTATGACTCAATCACTCGGAACAGGACGATGACAGCCTGTGGATGGCAAAAGTAAGATTAATTATTCATATCTCTGCTGGCTGGTGTTCCTAACTGGATCCAGAGAACATTCTCTTTTGCTCACTGTTTTGGAGCACATACCTCTGAAAGGCTAAAGCCCACTTTTTGATTTGATGTTCATTGAGTCATATCTGGTGAGCAGAATATCATGAACATGTCTGAAGTTGGTGACATTAGTTACTACCTAACATTAAAGAAAGGGGACAATGGTAGGAAAAGTAAGGTCTAGTTCCTACTGCTTAGAAAGCATAGGTTGTAGGTTAAACATTGGAGATTTTCTCAAGTTAAAGTTTCCACCAAAGGAAAGAACTTGAATCATATCGAGAAACCAAGTCAACAGACAGATGAACGTGTTTCCTGCTGGTGTTGATAAACCAAGTCAGATAAAGGGACCATCAGGCAAATGTTCGTAAGCGAAGTTTCAGGGGCAAAAGTGGCATTGGACGTATAGACAGAAAATTTGCTTCAAAAATAGAAAGTAATTTGTTCAGTAAGTCAAAAGATGAGCTAGGCTGTCAGTACATGAAAAAGTTGAATAATGGTCACTAAAAATGTGTTTAATCCCAGGGAGCTCAACTTTTGGCAATAATTTTAGAACTGGATTAAAAAGTAGTTTCAATAACTGCCTTGCCAATCCTATATTCCTCCTTTTTGGGGGGGGAGAAAAAAAATCCACGTTTCCTCTGAATCGAGTTGCAACATTCCTCGTGGAATTTGTCCGAGGCTCTGTAAATTGCTAACATTCCAGCTTGCCGTGTCTTACAAACATACAAAGGGCTATGGTTGCACATTTAGGTTTTTAATAATTTTTCAACTCCTTTACCTCAGGAGTCCATTTAAAGGCACCCCCTGTTGTTGCTGTTGTTTTGCATATACTCTTCTAGATGCTCATTTTATTTAATTTTTTTAAATTTAACTAACCACGTGCTAGTTCCAGGTGTACAGCAAAATGATTCAGTTGTACATATACATGCATCTATTCTTTTTCAAGTTCTTTTCCCATTTAGGTTTTACAGAATATTGAGCAGAGTTCCCTGTGCTATACCACAAGTCCTTGTTGGTTATCTATTTTAAATATAGCAGAGTTGGGAAACCATATGTGAAGATCAGGGCTTTTTATGAGAACAAAGAAGTAGTCTTTCTTGTAGAGAATAATTCTACACTGGCAGAGAGCTGTACTGGATGACCCAATAGGCCCTTTCTATCTCTAATTTCTATGATTCTATGAAAATCATCACCCAGTATAAGAAGCAGATGCTGGCTGGTGACAATGGCTGCGAGGATCCATCTTTCTCCATCAGCCCTTTTCGAGGCATAGGTTGCCACCTCTTCCCCTCCCCACCATTTCTCTACTCTGGCAGCTGATGAGATATTTATAGCTCTCTTCCTCAGCCTGCCAATTATAATCATCAATATCTCCACTGATAAAAAAAAAGAGGCATCATCTGAGTTGCACGCAGTATGTGATAAGCCAAGTTTGAGTTGAAAACGAGAATAGTTTC
Source organism: Monodon monoceros (assembly GCF_005190385.1). NCBI lineage: Eukaryota > Metazoa > Chordata > Mammalia > Artiodactyla > Monodontidae > Monodon > Monodon monoceros. Next base: position 82,772,023 of record NW_021703775.1, read on the forward strand.
TTGCAATTATGGACAAAAGAGAGGTGCATTTGGTGGTGAGGCTGCCATCTAGGCTCTGTTAGTGTGGCCACAGAGAGGGCTTTTGCCTCCCAGAGAGCACCTCTGTGGACAATAGCTAGGTGGAGATGCTCTTCTGAGCAGCTCTGGCTTGAATAGACAATGCCGTCTGTACTGTACAGAGTTAGAGAGTTGCTTTAAATATAATAAATAAAAGTGAAATCTTACACAAGGCAGCACAGCTTAGTAATTGCTGTTTTGGAGCTCACGTCTCTGCAGTTATTGAGCTCAGCATTTCATCTCCAGCTGCAGCACAATTTTTGCCAAATATAGATAAATGAAGTTAAAGTTATTGGCAACCACTAGTTCTGTCCCTGTTTTGAGTTTATAGATTTCATAGGAAAGGCATTACTTTATTCCTGCAGCAGACAATTGTTCTTCTGAAGTGAGAACTTTTTCCATGGTACAGTCTGTATGGCATTTTGACGGAGGCTGGAAATTTTAGCAGAGAGATCTCTGGGCAGTGGGAGTGAGATTTCTGTTCGAACGCTGGATCGGTTGAAATTTAGAGGTGAGGGAAGGCAGGCTCTCAACCCAACCAGCATATTTTAAATGTTTCCAAATCTTAACAGAATTTTCGTAAAGTATCTGAAGATACTCCCTTTCATCATGGGCGCCCTTCCGACAGCGAGGGCTCCATTCCTGTCTGCAGCTTTCCAACACCCACCTTCAGAAATAAGCAGCCCCATGAAAACAGTATTTGGTTGTAGCCTTTTATTTCTGGAGAAATTGGAGGCTATAACATTTCTGATTAGATGACTCAAAGATACAGATGGGATATAATCGGAGAATTATAGCACTAAGAATTAATAGTGATCTTAGAGCTGGAGTTGCATTTTCTATAGGGTTATCACTCCCTTCTGAGGTGGATGACCCCTGACCTCTTTTTGATCCCCTTTGAATGGACACAGAGCTTAGTCTTACAAGAGGCATTCACCTCCAATATCTGTTCTCATTGTTGTGGTTCAATATTTCTTGGGCAGTTTTTTGGGTAGGGTGTTCCCTTCCCCATGCTGAACTCATCGATTCCCTCCAAGATCCTGTTATAGCTTTGGTTTTAGACTCCTTAACATGCTGGTGGCTTTGCTGCTTTGGAAAAATAATTTCTAGAACCTTATGTAGCTGCAAAATAAGATAAGAAGACACATTTTGGAAAGAGATCATCACATGGGTCAAAGTCAATTCCATTCACACACACACACACACAGTCCTGGCTGTTAACTGACTTGGAACTACTTGATTCAATTCTTAGTTTTTCTATGCCTCTTTATCTCACATATACTTACCACGTGGTCATTCCCACATTTCTTTGCTTGCTGACCCTTCTGTAGATGATATTTGAACACAGTCATAACTTATTCTCTTTTTCCTCCTCTTTCCCCCCACCTCTTTCTTCTCTCCTTTACACTCTCCTTAATGTCTTTTTCCAGTAGTGATTTAAACCTGTTTCAAAGATGAATACAATTCGGCAAAGAGAAAATAATTGAAATATTCTAAAGAGCATCTTTTTCAATTCAGAACGTTTTGGTGAGCACCTCTATTGGAAATCACTTTAGGAAATACCTTTCCTGTTTATTGTCTTTCTAGCAAATCTCAAGACTCAGGGCAAACCCCCCCGCCCAGACAGAGTTGGGAGGACCCTTTTCCACAGCCTGTGCGTGCTCTGTTAGGGCAGCTGTCACACTGTATTATCAATATGTATTTTTATATAGTTCTTTCCCTCCAAACTGGTTAGTGACCACGTTTATTTTCACGTTTTAAGTCCCAGCATGCTAGTGACTGATGCAGAGACAGTCCTCAGCAAATATTTACTGAATGGATGAATGTGTTAACTACAGAAATGATTCAGAGAAATAGCAGCAAAATAAAGGGAGAGCCTCTGAACACAGTCTGTAAAAGAGATGAGGATGCTTTAGTGACTGTGTCTGGGATTTGGAGACATCCGCCTGCTTACTCCCTTGGCCCAGCTCCCTGAAACAGCCTTGCCCCAGCCAGGCGTGGCTTCAAGGGCTTGGAGCAGGGCAGGCTCTGTGCCTTGAGGGTGCGATTCCAGGAATCACCTGAAGGCACTGCTGTTGGAGAGCCCAGCTGTAGGCTCAGGGCTGAAAAGTGCATTTGTGAGTTTCCTCGCTCGCTGCCTGTTGGATGCAGACCTCACTCCCTTGTCCCTCCAGATGCACCAGGATCTGCTGCTGCCCCATCTCCTTTTGAGACAAAGTATCAGGGGTGGCTTAGGGAGCGGGGGCTGCATACCTTCTCTGAGCCTGAGTTGGTGACAGCTGTCCTGTCTTATAACAACAGAGCAAGGAGTAAGTTTCTGACCCCTCCTCAGTTATTTCATTGGAATATGAAGAGACCTTCCCTATAGGAAAGAACCTGTAGGAATTCTGTTCTTTTGCATCTGAAGGAGGCACCCAAATGCCCACTTGCTCTTGGGTCCTAAGTCTTGCCCTGAGGCAGAGATACCAGGTCTGCAAGAATCTTTCTCCAGGTTGAATGTTTTGTGATTTTGAGGAGACCCAAGTAAGCTGCACCAAAGTGTTGAAATGGTCGGCCAGATTCCTTGCCAGCTACAACCTGAGAACGGGCTAGGGAAGACCCCAGTAATAGCCAGGCCACTGGCTTTGACCCTGAGGTCAGTTTAGGGTCACCCTTGAGTGCTGGGTTTCCTCTGATAAGTCGGGCTTTTCTTGGTCCATTTAATCCCACAGCTACCATTAGCTTTCTTCTTTCTTCTTTTTTAAAGAAATTCACATAGCATAAAATGAGCCATTAACCATTTCAAAGTGTGCAATTCAGTGGCATTTAGCCCATTCACAGTGTTGTACAACTACCACTTCTATCTAGTTCCAAAACATTCTCATCACCACAAAAGGTGACCTGTGACGATTAATCAGCCATTCCCCACTCCTCCACCCCTGGCAACGGCTATCACCCTACTGTGAGCTTTCGCATCTTAACATGGTGAGTGTTGGAAGCAATTCCTTTCAGCCCTTTGATTTTATTTTACCTGACAAAGAAATGTATCGACACATTTTGTGCCAGGCATTGCACCGTTTAATATACCTTAACTCATTTAATCTTGGAAGCAACACTGTAAAAGTGTTACTATCTTTCTTCCTACTTTACAGGTGAAGAGATAGAGGCAGAGGGTAGCCTGGTGATTTGCTCACAGTCACGCAGCTGATCGGTGGCAGAGTCAGGGCTGAGCGCACGCTCGCACCCTCCGGCCTAGCTAGTGATGCCTGTGTTATGCTCCTGGATGCCCTGCGTCTTCCTCTGCTGCCACAGAGCTGCCTTCCTTTCTCGTTGGCCACAGGAGCCTTTCAATTCTTTGCCTTCTCCGTCCGATTTTGTTCTGTGGCTTCATGGACTCTGGGCAACGGAAAAAAGATCCAGTGTTAACATCTGTGTTGTAATTTTCCATGACCATCTCAGGGTGACTGAAGACATGACTGCTATTTTCTGGATCCAGATGTCTTTTAGGCTCCAGACTGACCTCTTTGGACAAACGGGGTTTAGGTAAGAGTCCAAAGGCTTCACAACGTTCTTTTGGCAATTGAGCAAAGCTGGAAATTTAGTTAGTGAGAAACAACCAAAGTTCATGGCCAAATAGTATTGTGTTTGCTTAACCTTGGGGGGAGATTTTTTGTTCAGTTATAAAGTTTGATGTCATTGTAACCCTTCCCCCAACTAAAAAGGCAACATAAAACATGGTAGGACCCAGGGCCAAAAATGTGAAAACATTTTGTATGTGTGCATATAAACCTACATATATTTAATATATTTTATTGTACTATGGATACAGAGATATGCTTTTTATAAATACATCGACCTAGTTCCTTTCAAATTTCAGAGTCACAGGAGTTATTGTTTTTATCTATTTCTCCAACATTAACAATTTTTGTTCTCACAAAATGAAGAGAGCTTTGAAAATGATGCGTAGAATCATTGAGAATCATTACAGTGGTGAGCGGGGTTTGGATTTTGTCCGGTGGTTGCTTACGAGGGATCGGCGTGTGAGCATTTGCGCCGTGTCCCGCCGTGTGTACACGTGGGCCCGCATTCCTACTTGAGGCCCCCGAATGATGACGGTGGGTCATCATGGGGCAGGCTCACAGGGTTGAGTGATCCCTAAGTGCCTGGCGCGTTTTACTCCCTTTAATCCTCACAGCAAACCCACGGAGTGGGTGCTTTTTTCATCCCCATCTCACAGGGGAGGAAGCTGAGGCCTGGTGTGCAGTCAGGAGGGGAGAGTGTGTTCTGGTTTCATTGCCTGCACCAGGAATATAGATGTTCTCCATCTTTACTGTTCAGTTTCTTTCTGTTTAGATAAATGAAACCCAAGGAAATGAGTACAGACCCTGCTGCTGGATTTTCTGTTCAGTCTCCGTGGACAAGACTGAGAGGGGTCCTATGATCTTCCACCTGCCCAGGGTACCTGTCCTGCCCATGGTGGCCTCGGAGCCTAAGGAGGACTGAGTTGGAGCTGGGCCTCGGAGAGACACGGGGCTATACATGACCCTGTAAAACCGCTGGCTTCTTGCTGTTGGTTTTTATCTTGCAGAGGAGTGGACATGTTGGGTACTATTTTATGACTTTGGGTTTTTCTTTTTGCTTTGTCATGAGAAGAGTGGAAATAGAATTCTGCACTCTTTCAAAGAAATGGAGCCATATATTTTCAATAAGAGCATTTTTTTTTTTTTTTTTTTTTTTTTTTTTTTTTTGCGGTACGCGGGCCTCTCACTGTTGTGGCCTCTCCCGTTGCGGAGCACAGGCTCCGGACGCGCAGGCTCAGCGGCCATGGCTCACGGGCCCAGCCGCTCCGCGGCATGTGGGATCTTCCCGGACCGGGGCACGAACCCGCGTCCCCTGCATCGGCAGGCAGACTCTCAACCACTGCGCCACCAGGGAAGCCCAAGAGCACATATTTGTTTGAGTAAAATGTTATATGTGGCCTGACGATAAGAGTCTCTCAGTATAAGTACTTTGCACAAACGCACGGCTTGGTGTCTTCAAGGCTGAGGAGTAGCGTTGACCATGGAAATTCTCACCCTCACTTGTGTCACCTTCAGCTCTGCAAGCAGATTTTATGCTCATGTCAAGGCTCTGACCTGAGGGTGTAAAGTAGAAGAAATGCAGGGGAGAAATGACAGTAAGAGAAAGAGCCCGGGAATCCAGTCCCTTGCATATGGCCGGTAGGAGAGAAATGCAGCCCAGTCAAATATAAAATGCTTGGGTCTGCTCCAGGTAAGATCAAGATAACAAATAGATTCAGCTTGATGTCACAAGTCTCGCCAGTTGATAGTGGGTGTATGGAACACTTTGATGAAAAGGCTTTTAAGGCTGAGACGCCAGTGGGAATCACGCAGGGATGGCTTAGGACGTCGGCCGTGGTTCAGCAGGGGCCAGGAGACAGCGTGCACGTTGTACCTGTGGCCAGGTGCTGGAGGACAGGACAAATATCATTTATTAAGTCCTACTAAGAGTGCACACCAGATATTTCACAAATGTTAACTCATAACTCTTCTAACCACGCTATGAGATACTTGTTATTAGGTTCTTTTCCAGATGAGGTCATTGAGAATGAAAAAGCTTAAGTAACCGATCCAAGGTTACAGGGAGGTTCCGTGGCAGAGCCCGCGTTTGACCTCACATCTTCCTGTCTCTCCACCACTCCCTGCTGGCTGCAGTCGGAAATCAGCTGCCACTTCTGCTGAGAAGCGGCACACGTTCCTGATGGCCTTTTGTCGGGGTGCTGATCTGGGGCATTTCCTCATTAGCACATGCTCACCTTAGTTTGGACCTAGAGGAAATCCCCAGGAGAAATATGGGTTGGGGAATAATTGATTGATGAATTGGACATTCTGCCATTTCTCTGACAATACTTGGCATGGATGGGTCCTCTTCAGAGGGACAAACTGGGAAAAATGTGCAGCTCATTGAGACATGGAAAACATCTTACTTTTATCAAATATATCCAGGGGCCCATTTTTGTGCATTTGTTTCAATAAGTCCTGAATTACCAGGGTAGTTGCCTTGTGATTCATTACTCCGCTTTTCATGTTTAGGCACGGTCCAGGGATAAAGGGAAAATTAGAGGATCCCACTATCTTGTTCTTTCCTCCATTCCCCACAGTGGAAAAAGAAATGAAAAAGGCTGGTTTGGGGCCTGGCTGGTAACTGAACTGTCCAAATCTGCACTAAACTTGGCCGTTGGTGATTCCAGCTTTGTTCATGAATAATCAACAGTCACATCTGGATTCGCATATTTACCTAAATGTAGACAAACCCAAATTATCTTGGATCTGCCTGATGTATTTCTATCTGATGCTGTATTTTTTTCCCCTCAATATCTCACTCCACCATCTCACGCCTCCACATTTCTCTTTTCTCCAAAGACTTAACAACAAAAATATGTGCTTCTTTTCCCCCTAACATTCTCCACCCAAACAATGAGTGCAAGGGGGAGAAATAGACCCTCTTTTCCTTCAAAGTGATTCAATGCAAATTTTCGAATCCGCGTGACAAGCAAAATATCAGAACATCTTAAAACAGTGATACCTTCAGAGATAGCGTGTTTTAACGTCTCCTTATAAAGGAAGCCTGAACAAGATCATCTCTGCACCAAATAAGGAGCACGCCTTCAGGCACACACACATGCACGCTCAGCCCTCCCTTCCATTCCCCTCCCCTCCCCACCCCATTTTTTTATTAGAAAACACTTGAAACTTATCATGTGCAGCAGATGGGAGTAGAAAATGCAACTTGAAGACAGTTATATAAATATATACTTGATGTCTGTTTTGCTTTTCAATTTGCAACGAAAAGTACAAAGGTAGAGCTGCGTGCCAGTAAGGGCTGCCTGTGTCTCTTGATATCCATTCCAGATGTTGGCTAGACTTTGTGGAGCCAGGCTTATGGCACTGGGGCTGGAGCCGCGGGTCTCCTCCTCCAGGTGCGATGCCTCATGCTGACCCCCCGCATGCTTCTGGCCTTGTCCAAACACTCTGAACTCCGGCACCGGGCTCCACCACCCCCCGGACCTGCATTTACCTTCCCTGATGGCTAACTTTTGGGAGGGGGTAGGAAATCCTAGAATCAAGGTCACATGTCCTTACTTATCACCTTGCCTTTTCAAAAACTGAGAACCTTAGAAAGGAAGAAAATAAATAACTGGAAAGGAAAAAAAAAAAAACCCAGAAAGGAAAAGGAAATAAAAAGGGGGGGAAAAATGAACCCTGGTTGTGTTTGCAAATGCCAGCCCACAAGAGGCTCCCTGTGCCCGTTTATTGCTGTGTTTCATGAAAGCCTGGGCTATTTGACCCTCGGGCCTGGCAAAGCACTAATGGTCCTCTTGTACACGCTTGTAAAGGATGTTACACCATCCTATTTTAACTTCCTAATTAAACAGTGCTAAACACAGAAGTGTACCATAAATCTTGCAGGCACCAGCATCATTTATCTGAACGTTGGTTACTGTCTAGTGTGAGTAAACACATGACAGGGGCATTTATTACGATGTATGGGACCTCGGAGTAGGGCCATTAATAACCTGTGTCCCATGTCCCCTCATCCAAGTGCTACCTTGTCTTTGAGAGAGAGACTGCCTGAGGCCTTTCGCCTCTCAGTACAGAACGGTCTCATCCAGGAGAGGGTGAGTATGCACAAAGAATTTCAGGTGAAAGATTATTTGGCAAAATCAAGAATCACTAACAGCCCCCCAGTTCCCCTGCAGGGCAATTCAGGGCTCTAAAGACCGATGGGGACCAAGCAACTCTTGGGATGTCACTGGTCTGTACGGTGCTTTGTAATTGGAAAATGTTTGACAGAACAATTCCAGGGAAATTATTAGCAATGACAGACGTGTTGAAGGTTAGGGATGGAAATGGGAGGAGTGGGTCTAGAGGGAGCCCGTTTTCTCTCTGGTGCCTTTAGAAGCAGGAAATGAGCTGCATTAGGCATTATTAGCATGAATGGGTCTATTCCTCTATGTTAATGACAGAAAACAAACCCTGGGAGATTATCTTGCTTTCCCTTCTGCTTCCTCATGACAAAAAGAACCCATTTTAATTGGACATATCTTTACTATTTTGAATCCTGTGTGTGTGTGTGTGTGTGTGTGTGTGTGTGTGTGTGTGTGTGTATGTGTATATGTCTGAAGGGGGGACAGATATACACCAACCTACGGATAAGATAATAGGGAGAAAAAAGTCTGAATTCTATTTGTTTTGCCTTGGGTACACGTGTTCAGTCTTGGGTACACGTGTTCATTGTGGTCTATGTGTAAACGTTGGTCCCCTGAAAGTTGCTGTGGTATCATTCGTTCTTCCTTGAACCAGCCGTGTGCCTTTGGGCATATTCATCAACCTAAAATTGATTTTTTTCACCTGTAAAATGAGGAAAATAGGGTTACCTTGAGCTCTAAATAAAATAATTTTTATGGAAGAGTTTAGCGGCGTGGTAGGCGAATATTCTTAATACAGTTAAGAAATGCAGAATTCAGAAGAAGGCTCTATCTAAGACATCTTTGATGAGAAAATCCAAAATACTCTAAGAGTTTCTCCTGTCATTAGCTTTATTTTCAACAAACAAGTTTGAAGGCTTAGCACAGCAGGTGTACAAGCAAGTGTTCTACACATTGTGGGACACAGAGATAGAAAGTCAGGACGCGTCCTCATGGGGTTACAATCTAAAGGGGAGACTGAAAGTGGACACCATTGGTGATACGTTTTTGGTGGAAGGAGCTTTGTTCAATGGCTTCAATGGTTCCAATGGCGCCTGAGGAATAGGCTCGAGGATATGGAGAGGAGGTTGTACAGAAGGATGCCTGGCTCTCATTGGTATGGTGGTCAGGCATCAACCATGTCTCCTTAGGAAGAAATGGGGAAAAGCCTCCAATTATCTTCTTCAGAAAGAATCAGTGTACCTTCACGGCACATGCACGGCCACCATTCCTGCCTCTTCATTACCCCCGCCCCTCCGCGATCCAGGCTACCGCCAGCCACTGCCATCCCAGCTTCTCCCAGCCACCCTCACCTCTGCTCCTGCTGTCAGGATCGATTTTCCTCCATTCTCCAACTGGTCAAATCTTGCTTTTTTCCCCAGGGTTCTAGCTCAAAGTTCTCTGTGACGTCTGGCTGCAATCAGTCACTCCCACCCTGGGCTCCCCAAGTCTTGCACGTGCATTTTTAAAACTGTCCTTTTTCAACGCAGCTGTCTTGGAAGACGGGGCAGGCAAAGGGCCGTGCCTCATTCTGCTCTGCATCCTTGGCAGCAAAAAGGTGATTCTGAGGGGGCTGTGGAAGGGGAGGGAGAGGGCCCTTTCCTGCCCTTTCTGC